>NW_024396366.1:1509503-1809503 GCF_016617805.1 Bactrocera tryoni
TATATAATAATTGTGGCATAACTTTTATATACCAATTAAAATAATAAATTTAAAATGAGAAATGATATTTTGATTTATGCTCGTATAAGTTTATTAAATTTAAGCCTTCACAACCCAATTTGCATAATATTTCTATAAATTAACAATATTATACTAAATATTAAATGTTATTTTGAAAATGTACTTCATTTTTATAATATAACACAACCGTCTTAACTCGCTCTTCTAATTTTCATATTACCAAAATTAAAATGCCGTCGGCATATGTGGAAATGGGATATGTTGCCTCTTCGAAATTTTCACAGCTTCTAGCTTACGATATATGGCAAACTATGTAGTATTCTATATCTAGTTAGCAATGAGCAATGTGGAGTCTGCACAGGCAGAGATGCCCCGTTATTATAATAAAAGTATTTTTGAGAGTTGGTAACACTGTAAGGTTGGCACCATCAAACATGCCAACACATTAATTATATTTATATATTTTGAAATTTGAAATTGTAATTTAAATACACGATGTTATGAGCAAAGTTGATATTATGTTGTCGATTCAAAAGTCTTGTTTTAATGCGTTCTTCAATTCGAGTGGAACTGAGAGTACAAATACCGTCAAATGTTTGACAGCAAGTAAGTGGTCAACTTTTATATGGGAAAATGGAATTGTCGTTTTACTCTATCTTACTTCGTAATTTTTCCTTCTTTGCTCACCGTTTAGACCTACCCTGGACTACGACAAACATTTTAAAACCAAAGTCAGCTCAATCGGCCGAGCCGTTCTCGAGTTTTAATCAGACTAACGAACAACAATTCATTTTTATTTATATAGAAGATATAGATTCACACACGACCTGCCAGTAGACTGCAATTATACAACAGCCACATTTGCAGATGATACCGCGTTGCTTGCTGTTGGTAGAAGTGAACACGAGTCCACTACTAATCTCCAAAAAGCTGTAAATAAAGTCGTACAAGGGGCAAAGAAATGACAGATAAAACTGAATGAAGCTAAGTCTGTACACATTGTTTTCACATACAACAAGATACAGCACTTACTAATTTTCATAGACGGTGTACGAATACCGTACTTTAATTCCGCTAAATACTTAGGAATGACGCTTGACACTAAGCTACGGTGGAAAGTTCACGTAAAAAACAAACGTAAGGAGCTGGACATGCGACTTAAAAATAATAATTGGTTAATCGGTAACAAATCAATGTTATTCATCGAAAATAAGTTACTTATCTATAAGCAAATACTACGACCGATATGGAGCTATGGTGCACAACTCTGGGGATGTACTAACGAAAACAATAAGAAAGTCATCCAACAATTTCTAAACAAAGTACTAAGAAAAATTGTCAAAGCGCCTTGGTATTGTAGATGTGCTAATATAGAGCGTGATCTAGGCGTAAACTCGGTTAACGCAGAAATATTAAAAATTGCAACAACACATAGTGCAAGATTGCTACAGCATTGTAACGAAGAAGTGCTATGTTAACTTCTAGAAATGGACCACCAAGACGACTCAAACGCCTCAAACCCAGCGATCTTTCAAATTAGCCAATACTATCATAGTAGTTTTGTGATTTTGTAATTATATGTTTAAGTCATATTCAAGTTGCTTGTTAGTCCTTTCTTTTATTTGAACTAGTTGCAATGTATAAACAAAAAAAAAAAAAATACTTCCAATCAATAAAATGTCATGAAATTCTCACTTGCCAATCAATAGAGATAACAGATTCTAACGCACCAGTCGACAAATAGATGGTGCCACCAGGGGGTGCTACATTTAAACAGTCCTGCTTACTTTGGAAAGCACCTTGTATGTTCGCTTTCTTTTTATTGAAGGGGAGCTCTACCAGTCCAAAAAGTTCTTTATTTGACGAAGTATCTTGACGAAATTTGACATGGATTACTGTTTAAGGTAATAATATAATCTCCGAAAAAATTGTTCAGACCGGATTACTATAACATATAGCTTCCTTAGCCACACCCACAAAATGGCGGAAACCGAAAACCTATAAAGTGTCATAACTAAGCCATAAATAAAGATATTACAGTGAACTTTGGCACAAAGGATCGCATTAGGGAGGGGCATATTTGGTCGCAATTTTTTTGGAAAAGTGGGCGTGGCCCCGCCCCTACTAAGTTTTTTGTACATATCTCGGAAACTACTATAGCTATGTCAACCAAATTCTATAGAGTCGTTTCCTTCAGGCATTTTCATATACAGTTCAAAAATGGAAGAAATCGGATAATAACCTCGCCTACCTCCCATACAAAGGTTATGTTGAAAATCACTAAAAGTGCGTTAACCGACTAACAAAAAACGTCAGAAACACTAAATTTTACGGAAGAAATGGCAGAAGGAAGCTGCACCCAGGCTTTTTTTTTTAAATTGAAAATGGGCGTGGCGTCGCCCACTTATGGACCAAAAACCAAATCTCGGTAACTACTCTACCGATTTTAATGAATTTCGGTGAAATCGGTTCACAACCACGCCTTCTTCCAGTATAACGCTCCATCTGATGCCTTCTCTGTATAATATATACATTAGGAACCAATGATGATTTACACAATACGGTATTTGAAAAATATGTAAATGACGGATAATGAAATCTCGATTATCACTTTATTATGTGAGAGTATAAAATGTTCGGTGACACCCGAACTTAGCCCTTCCTTACTTGTTTTTACTTAAGTCCTCTCTTTAAACGTAGATTTTGATGGGGGAGTAAATCACCTCGCATCACACAGACACAGCGTAGAGCATAATACGCTTTCGTGTGTCCATATTCTTGGCAATATGTGCATTGTACTGGAACATTTTTTGTGTGGTTCCTTAACGGTAATTCTGTGATGGAGCAGATATTTTAGGTTGTAAATCGGTTGTATTTAATTTTTCGTAAGTTAATTAGAATTTGGCATCAATTCTGTTATGAACATCGGTTGTGGGACTTTGTTCCAGTTAAAAATATTTACTACTGATTTTATACTAAAACCACATTCTTCCATTGCTACTTTAACATCGTTAGAGTCTATTGAAGACTCTTTTATGATAACTACTAGGCCTTTTGAGCTCTTCAGTTGGTAAGAGTAGTAATTCTGGTTATTACTTTACAAAATGTTTTACAACATCAATTTTTTCAGTGTATGTGTTTAAATGAGTTAATCCTCCCCCTCACACAACCTGTGAAAACTGGCGCACCCTAATACGCCAGCGCAATTCACCATAGCTGTTGACACTTCAACGCAATTCCCCACACCTGTGCTCCTACCCACCAAACAATAAGGATAGACAACAGGAGAGGAGGCCCCTTTCGCATATACATACACTGCGCCGCGTCGACACATTGCTGATATTTACTCCGACAACAAATCCGCCAGATATCAATACAATTCGTTCTCACAATTCGTTCGATACACTGCGTTCATCAGTTTTCGGGTTCGACAACAATCCCGTGCGCTGCAGTTAGCAACGATCAACGCCCCACGATCTAGTAATTGGAGCACTAACTTTCGAAATCGGTCAACTTATTTGTAGCTTTAAATTAACATTATATAAAGCAAAAGGCTGTTATAATAAATTACATTGTTACTAAGAACTTAAGTGACACGGATATTTTTATTATATTGTATGTGTGTGATAACCATCTAAACATAGTGAAAGTAAAAATAAAAATATACTTGTTGCAAAATTATACAGTATGTTTGAATTTTTGTTTCATCTATGTTACCTTTTTTTAAGGGCACTATGTGAAAATAGTTTTGAGACAAGCGCATTTGAGCTCCGCTCGCGCAAACAGATTATAGGGGGTTTGGCATTCACGACTATAGTAGTACCCTTTGCATCATCGTTAAGCTCTTTGCTCAGGAAGGCAAATCTTTTGCCATTTAGAATTTCTGGCTTTTTTCAATTTGGTGTGCCTGGTGAAATTTTTTGGTATTGCCTGCTGATTTTATTGGACTTGATTTTCTGTGTACGTTTGTATAGCGATAACATCAATATGAACAGATGGTTAAATTTTTGCTTGGTATATTCTCGCCTTGTATTTTGCTTCCTTCGCTGTCCGAATGCTTGCTGGTGCCTGCCGGCTGGTTGCTGTCAGCAAAGCGTCCTTTGCTTCGTTTCAATTTCAGCTGATCGCTGCGATGACTCATCATCGCCGTTACATTTTTAATTGCAAGGAGTTGTTCTTGCTGGCTCGGCAAAGCTGAAGTAGGCATTTAAGAAATGCCTACGGCCTTGCTGGTGGGGTTCGTTTGGTTTTTTGTTTTCTGCAACAAGATAGTGTTCCGAGTCAAAATGAGCACCTCGGAGCGTACACTGGACCGATCTGGTTGGTGGTTTTTCACTCCAGAGACAACCACGCAGCTAGATTAATTTCCCAATGCTAGAATCTAGTACTATAGATAACCATATATCTTCAAACGTTTGTTTTTGGCTATCCAGAGGATACTTAGTTTGAGACCGGAAGTCGTGAGCTGTTTGAGTCATATGTAAAAGAACCGTTTCTCCACTCCCAAGTACAGAGAACTCCATCTTCCATTCCAACATTACAGTGTAAAAATTTATGAAACTTTGCCACTAAATCAATATTACGTTCAGTTTCGGTTTTTAAAGCTTGAAGAGAGCCTGGTTTATTTATTAAAGACCAAGACTTCAAATAACCGTCTCAAGGTGTTAAATAACAACTTTTTAGAGGCCAATCAATGTCACAATTTCTTCAAATAATCGAAACTTCAAACATTTCTCGCAATTCGGTTGTTGCACGGAGCCCCGTCTTGTTGCACCCAGATGGTTGCAAGACAAACTTCCTCACATAAATGCAATCATCCCGTCCTGCAATCGGCGTCTGTTTCCAAAACACCGCGTATATGATTTCCGTTTTTCCACCTGACTTTAAACCGTTCAAGTTGGTCAAATCTAATCGTGTACATACTATGTATGTACTTAATTAAATGGTATTGTTAATAATCTATTATATTTATTCAATGGGTTCAATGCGTGCGAAGAAGGGTTTTCATTTACTACTCCGTAGCAGCAAAATTTCTAGAATTATTGCTATAGCTACCGCTTTCACTTTGACGTGAGCCATAGCAGATCAATGTAAAAGTATGTGCTCTGTTCTGCTCGGAGTTTTGTTACGTAAAAAAACTATAGCTGTAGCAATAGCTAAAAATGAAGTGCTGTGCTCTGCTCAGGCGTAGCGGTAGCAAAAAATTGGGAGCGGCAGTAGAACAGAGCAATCTAAAATTTTAATGTGCTACAGCTCTCGCATGTGTAGCTCACTCATTTGATGTTGTTTTTAATAAAATTTAGCTGACGCGAAGTAAAATATAGCCAAACTAATTTTAATTCTATCGAAACATATTTTAATATAAAGTTTTCTCACCACCTGAAGAAATTTCCCGGGATTAAATTTTAAGGTGTTGTCGTCATGGAAACCACTTAAAAACTCTTGCAAGTTTTGTATGAAATTAGTAGTTTAAGTTGTACAAAAGTAACTTTAAGAGTATATTCAAAACTCATAATTACTTTTTTCAACTTTACTTGTTCTGCATTATAAGCTATTCGAGAGACAAAGATATTTTAATTTCTGCAAAAATTGATTGATTTACTTATGTATGTATATTTTGATATTAATTCATGGGCAAAATTCCGATTTGTTTAGCGCCGCGATCTGCGCCGCGAAAGGGAGTCCTCCTGATTAAAAAATATGCATATATGTACCGCACGCTTGTTTTACGAGATATTCGAATTTAAAGTTCAAAAATTCCAACAAGCTATTTCATTACATTTAACACACTTTACGAGCATTTTTCACTTCAATTTCTTTAAACTGTAAATATTTAAACAAATTCAGATTTTACACTCTTTGCAGGTTTTTTAAGTAAGAAATCTATATTTTTAAAATTACTTTTTACACTCGTAGTAGACATCATTTATGTACTAACGATTATGAGGAAATGGAGCACTGCTATTTAATAATAAGCAAATATGAACAACTCAATAAAATTCCTCTTTTTCGCTAAAATTCCTTTTCCTTTATTGAAACATCTTAAAAAATTAATCTTAAATAAATATATGTAGTCTAAAAAAACTAAAAAACACGCTTTTAAAGCATATCAAACTAAAAAGTGAAAAATAATTCTTTGTATATACTAACAATAATAATAAAGGAAAAATTCCCGTATTCTTGTGAAAATAGCGTGGAATGCTCGATATATGAAAAATATGTCACAAAGCACCCCACGCTTTTCTCACAATAATGCAGGAATTTTTCCTCCATTATTATTGTTAGTTTATACAAAGAATTATTTTTCACTTTTTAGTTTGATATGCTTTAAAAGCGTGTTTTTTAGTTTTTTTAAACTATATTTATTTTTAATTTTTTTAGTTTGATGTGAGAAACCCCAAATTTGTTAAAATATGAACTATGACATGTAGTATTGGTTAAGTAAAACGATAATTAGACAGCATTTAATATCTACTCGTAACCTTTCACTGACTAATTGTTATATTATTTGGGACCAAGTTTTATTGACGACTCTACGACTTATTACTTCTTAATCGAATCATTTCTTCTAAAGTTTCACTGTTGCATGGGATTTTACCTGTCAACTTTGAACAGTCTAGTTCTTCAGTTCGAATTCCGTCCAAAGATCCCCAACGACTAAGTGCTACATAAGCTTGTCCAGCAGCAAACAGTCGAGAGCCCAGGTAAATTACTACATGATCTACTGTACAACCTTGCATCTTATGAACGGTCGACGCCCAACTCAGTATTATTGGCAACATTCGTCTCTCAGCGATTCCATAGCTGTATTTTGCTGGAAATTGTATCGACATTGGCTTAATTACGTGTTCACCATCTGAGCCGAAATTAATACGTACTGACGGGATGTCTTCTGCATATACTTGGTCTCTGCGAAAATTTGGCCAGATAATTTCTGTAACAAACCCCATATTACCATTCACTAAACCTTTTGACACGTCAATATTTGACCTTAACATCATTTTTGCTCCAACGAATATTTTTAATACATTAGGAAGACCTCCTGTTTTATTGATATCATTCGGTATTACAGTATTTAAGTCCTTATTACCTAAATTTCGAGTAGCGTCAATGAGTTGGTCTTGTGTTTTAATCGTATAAATAACAGTCCCTTTATCTTGAAAGCTCTTCAGAACTTTTTCATTATGTATAACAATTTGGTCGTTAGTAGGGTAAATCCTTAAAGCTTTCTCAATCGAGAATTCTTCAGTGGTATCTGTTGACACTTTTTCAAGAAGAACTTCAAGATGCTTCGACGTCAACTTTCCATTGTGTTCAAAGTGTACGGACGTGTTTTTGAATTCGCTCCGTGATTCTAATTTTTGCAATAAGTAAGCAAACAAAAATAATAAATAAAAACAAACAAACAAATAATAAAACAGTGCACACAAACTTTGAATAATAAACATTAACAAATAGTGCACAAAACAAATATATAAAAACAAAAAACAAAACAAAAAAACAAACAATTATGAGTGCTTCGCAGCCTCAACCGCAAAACCGTAGGCATTCCTTAAATGCCTACTTCAGTTTTGTCGAGCCAACAACAGCAACTCCTGGCAAAAACAAATGTAACGGCGATGATGAGTCATCGCATCGATCAGACGAAAGAGAGACTAAGCAAGCGCAGTCAGCAGAAGCAGCAGTAAACAGCAATCGGGCAACAACAAATCCACTGACAGCAGCCACTATGCAGCCAGCAAGCACCCGGACAGCGAAGGAAAATAAAATGCAAGGTGAGAATGTACCAAGCAAAAAGGGCCATCAGTTCAGACTGGTATTGATCGCTACATTAATGTAAAAGGAAATTGAGTCCTATTAAAACAGCGGTCAATACCAAAAATTTCAAGCAAACGCGCCAAACACCAAAAAGCCAGAAATTCTTAATGGCAACAGATTTGCCTTATTAAGCAAAGGGCCTAACGACGAAGCAAAGGGTACCACCACGGTCGTGAATGCCAAACCCCTCCAATCTATTTGCGTGAGCGTAGCTCAAATGCGCTTGTTTCAAAAATGAGCAATATAATAGGCACAAACAATTTCCACATTGTGCCTTTGAAAAAAGGTAACATAGATGAAACAAAAATTCAAACATACACTGAAAAAAGTTTCATGGAAATTGTAAAATTCCTATCAAATGATAACAAGAATTACTACTCTTACCAACTGAAGAGCTCAAAAGGCCTAGTTGTTGTCATAAAAGGTATAGAGTCTTCGGTAGACTCTAACGATGTTAGAGAAGCACTAGAAGAAGGTGGTTTTAGCATTAAATCAGTAGTAAATATTTTTAACAAGAACAAAGTCCCACAACCAATGTTCAAAATAGAATTGATGCCAGATTCCAACAAATTAAAGAAAAATGAAATACACCCGATATACAATTTAAAATATCTTCTCCATCGCAGAATCACCGTTGAGGAACCACACAAGAGAAATGGTCCAGTACAATGTACAAACTGCCAAGAGTATGGACACACGAAAGCATATTGCACTCTACGAAGTGTATGTGTAGTATGTGGTGATCTACATCCAACTTCAAAATGTACTCTTAAAAAGAGGATTTAAATAAAAATGCAGCAATTGTGGAGGAAATCACACTGCTAACTACAGGGGTTGCCCTGTATACAAAGATTTAAAATCGAAGTTGTCACAGGGCATCCAAGCACGTCGTAACCAAATGATGAATATTCCATCTAATGAAAATATTAAAATCCCCGTCCAAATTTCAAAACCAGTAAATCTTAAGGACAATGCTACACAAGGGAGTTATGCAAACGTGGTGAAAGGCAATACTACACAAATGCAATTGCCCCAAAACCAACCAAATGGAAGCGTTGAAACTATGATTTTAAACCTCACCCAATGTATGACACAATTTATGGCTTCAATGCAAAATATGATTCAAGAGGTAATCAAATCACAAAACCAAATGTTGCAAACTTTTTTAAGTAAAAATGAGTGTATTGAACATTTGTTTATGGAATGCTAACGGTGTTAACCAACATAAATTGGAACTCATTAGATTTCTGGATGAAAAAAGTATCGATGTAATGTTATTGTCAGAAACTCATCTTACGAACAAAAACAATTTCTTTATACCGTGATTTAGACTCTATGTTACAAACCACCCAGATGGAAAGGCACATGGAGGAACAGCAGTGTTGGTAAGAAAACGGTTAAATCACCACACATCAGAATCTTATGCCACCGCGCAATTACAAGCTACAACAATAACTATTAAAAATCGCTGCGGGGACTTAAATCTGACGGCCATATACTGCCCACCTCGGTTTAAAATTACAGACATCCAATTCAAAGACTTTTTTGGAACACTAGGCCATAGATTTATAGCAGGTGGAGATTACAATGCAAAGCACACGTATTGGGGCTCACGGCTAATTAATCCGAAAGGACGACAGCTGTATCAGACTATTATAAATAGGCACAATAACCTTGACATAATATCTCCTGGTAAGCCGACATATTGGCCTAGTGATCGTAAAAAAAATACCAGATTTAATTGATTTTGCTGTAATCAAAAATATAGATAAATCGCTTATAACAGCTGATACAAGTACTGATCTATCTTCTGATCACTCTCCTGTACTAATAAAGTTATGTGAACAACCCATATTCGTTAATCCAAAAGTAGGTTTGACTTCTTATAAAACGAATTGGCTAAAATATAAAAAATACGTGAGTAGCCACATTAATGTTGAGTACAAAATAAATACAGGTAGAGATATCGACGAAAGCATAGAAGAACTCAATGATATAATAACTAAAGCAGCTGTCTTAGCAACACCAAACAAAAACTATAAGCCACTTGGTGCCAGAAAAATTACTAACAGAGAAATAGAAAAGCTTGTAAACGAAAAAAGGCGTGCAAGGCGTGAATGGCAGATAAGTCGCTCCCTTCCACTCAGCTTCAATTGAAATCAGCTGCACGTAAACTAAAAAAGCGCTTAAACGTGAGGAAGAATCCAATACCGAAATGTATATAAAGAAGCTGTGTCCAAATTCAAGCAAGCAAAATTCTCTTTGGAAAGCCCAAAAGTCCCTGAAGCCGCCAACTAACTCCAACATGCCTATACGAGACATGGGCGGAAATTGGGCTCGAAGTGACGAGGAAAAGGCTAATTGTTTTGCAAATTACCTAGAAAAGGTATTTCAACCAAATTGCCCAAAGAACAACTTCGAGTTGTCCAGCTTACCCAACACAGTTAACGAGTCACTCGAGTCTTTTAAGACTTCATCTACTGAAATTATTAGAATAATAAAATAACTTAAACCAAAAAAGTCACCAGGACATGATAATATTACCCCAAAATTGCTAATTGAGTTACCAAATATTGCTGTAGAAGTGCTCTCTTTGCTCTTCAGTGCAATTCTTAATCTCGGATACTATCCTATTTCATGGAAAAAGTCGCAGATTATCTTGATAGATAAACCTGGGAAAGACTTAACACAGCCGTCTTCATACAGACCAATCAGTCTTCTACCCTGTCTTTCTAAAATATTTGAAAAAGTGTTACTATCAAAGATGTCTCCTTTCCTCCACGAAAAAAATATAATACCAACGCACCAATTCGGGTTTCGTGAAAAACATAGCACGATAGAGCAAGTAAATAGAATTACTAACGAAATAAGAAAAGCATTTGAGCAAAGAGAGTACTGTTCAGCTTTATTTCTAGACGTGGCTCAGGCGTTTGATAAGGTGTGGCATGAAGGCCTTTTGTATAAGATTAAAAACATTCTACCTTTAGAATTGTATAAAACATTGGAGTCTTATTTAAAAAATAGACAATTTATGGTAAAAGTGGGAGATTTCATATCTGACGAACGACAGATAAGGGCTAGTGTACCCCAGGGCAGTGTTTTAGGCCCGACTCTATACATCATATATACTGCAGATCTTCCTGCAGGTAATAATATATTGACCTCAACTTTTGCGGATGACATAGCTTTAGTGAGCCGTAACAAATGCCACATAATAGCATCAAGAATATTAGCCGAGCACTTAAGGCCTGTCGAAGAATGGCTAGCCAACTGGCGTATAAATGTAAATGAACAAAAATGCAAGCATGTTACGTTTTCACTAAGACCTAAAATGTGTCCGGCAGTAAAAATGAACAATATTCTAGTACCCCAAGCGAACGACGTAACTTATCTTGGTATTCACCTAGATAGAAGACTTACGTGGAGAAAACACATATCTAGTAAAATAACTTGCATGAAGATAAGAGCTGCAAATTTAAATTGGCTTTTAAATAAAAACTCTAAACTTAGCCTAGACAACAAAGTGCTTTTATATAATGCGGCCATAAAGCCGATTTGGATGTATGGCATTCAACTGTGGGTACGACCTATGCAACTAATATTGATATAATACAAAGGTTCCAATCAAAAATGCTTAGAACAATCACGTGTTCACCATGGTACATGCGTAATGAAAATATCCATAAAGACCTTGGTATTTCTATGGTAAAGAAAGAAGTAGAAGACAGCAGAATTAAATATATATCTAAACTCCGAGATCACCCAAACCCTTTGGCTAATGCTTTGGTACATTCCTGCGATCAAACACGCCTTAAAAGAAGAGATATGCCTGCGTACTAAGGAGCAACGTATCACCAAAACAGCTCAAACACTTGCTTGAGCTTGTCTAGTTTTTAAATAGATTTAAGATTTTAAAACTTATTGTTAGGCTTTTAAAACAAAAAGCAGATTCAATAAATAAAAAAAAAAAGATATTGCAAAAAAAAAAAAAAAAACTTTCCAACTCTTAAAGCATTAAGCAAATCTATAAATGTCGTATCTTCTTGTTGACGCATGTTTTGTTGGAGTTCAACCAGGCGGAATTGTCGCCACAAGTATGTAGCGGGTTTCATATGTTCTGGCTGTTGAAATACTTGATGTCCTCGGACAGGTGGTAACTGCATTAAATCACCAAAGAGTAAGACATTTATACCTCCAAAACCAGCGTCCTGTCTCTTTAGTTGGCGCAAACGAGAGTCGATCATGCAAAGCATTTCATAAGGCACCATAAAAATTTCGTCTATGAACAGAAACTCAACGTTTTGCCATAACTGGCGCATCCCTCTTAAATAATTTCCTGTAAGAAGTGGCATGTTAATGATGACGCCATCTTTTTGTACTGGTAGTTTCAACAGGCTGTGTGGTGTAGAACCTCCGACCAACCGTGCTGCAACTCCAGTAAGAGCACCAACTTTCACGACCAATTTTCCGTACCATCGGTTAACTTGGTTTTTCAATACATTAAAGAGAAAATTTTTTCCGGTGCCTGCTCCACCTGTGACGAAAATTTTCTCTCGTTTAATATCATCATTAAGTTGATTTTTAATACTCTCTGTAATGACAGTAAACAATTTTTTTTGAACAATATTCACATAGCGTGCTGTGCTCTTTGAAATTGAGCATTGCTCATTTCTGTGTCCGGTAATTCTTCTTCTATAACTTCAGGATTTATAATCTCTGGCTGTTCTAAAATTTCAAATGCATGTATCTGATTGAATGCATTTTCAAGCTGTTGGTCACGCTTTCGAAATTGGCGCATATACCTGCTCTTTTCCTTCAAACGATTCCCTCGATGTAAAAACGCCTCTTTTGCATTATCGAAACCTTCAAGTAATTCAATTTCCAAGCGATAAGGCATATATTGAAGAAGTAAGCGATAGAAAAAGTTGTCGGGTCTGATGTTCCTATAAAATATGGCACCCTAACAACTGCGGGAACCTTTCTCACAACCATTTTGCTCTTATCTAATAGCGTAATGAGTGGACGCCGTGTGTTACGAAATTCTTCATAAGCGTCGTGATCAACACTTTCCTCAGTTTCGCTTACTTTTTTCGGATAGAATGGTTCAAACAACATTGCAAACTCAGTATGGCTCATGTTTGCAAAATCGTAATCGGGAGATTGTAACGGACGTTTTTGATATATTTCAAAGATATTACTATAATAACCAGTTGCGTGCCCGTTTCTGTCGAATTGCAATACTCTGTAACGCTGTTCTGCCTTTCTTGTGTTCAGAAAAATGCAGCTTCGAGAACTGTCCCGTAATGGGATATGAAAAAATCTATATGCACATTCTGCAGCTGATACTTGTCGTTCATGAAGAATCTTCATACATATGCTGAACAGTTTGCGTAAAATATCAGTTTCTTCGCGTTGAATTTGCTGTATTGCCTGCGCAATTCCAGAATCTATACCTGCAGGTTCTGCTTTCGATAGGTACTTTGCTATATAGTACGCTATCGCTTCGTTTGATCCGCATGGCTGAATACCCATGTTGCCTGCCCACAATCTTAGCAACTCTGGGTGGTAATAATTTACCCAAGCATCTCCCTTTCGACGCTTAAGTAAACCAATTCTACCTCCGTTACGCAGAAAATCATCTGAAGAATGTGACACAATTCGTGTCTCGTCACATTCTTGGCGTGAAAAGTTGAATCGGCATCTTATAGAAGTATTATTTTTTGAACAAGTTTATGTATGCCGTTGAAATTTTGTATGAATTTGAAATTTTTTTAACTAATTCATGAAGCTCTAGGTCTTCTTCTTCTGGAGGGATTCTACAGCAACAATTACGATCCAGAAGAAGTTTCCCTTCTTCTGAGTAAAACTAGGGATGATTTTCGATCCAAATCACCATATGAAGGTGAGAACTGCCCCGATTCTGGAATTCAATGCGCCACCAATGATCCTTCACTTTTCCGCCAAACACATAATCATTATTTTTTATAAATTTCATTAGAGCATTTACTCTTAACATGAAATGTCGACTCAAAATTACTGGATACTTCTCGATAAGTCTTTGGGTCTCATAAATATCGAGAGTACTGGGATCAACATCAGCCCTACCATCGGCTATTAACAAAACCTTTCGTTGGTCTAGCCAGTTGAGATTATTTGAGCTAAATGTTACAAAGTATGTTGGAGGTCCTAAACATCTGATTTGAGCTAATAGTTCATTCAGAGCTGATGATAAGCTACCGAACCTCTTAAATTTTTTACATAAATATTGACATCTTCTATTGCTCTTTCTTGATTAACAATTTTTTTGTCGCATGCAGATATAGTGCTTTTGATTCTATAATATTCAAAGAAGGATAAGGTATAGAATAGATAGTCGTTACGTTGAAATCTTGTGTCACTTCTCAAAATTCTTAATTGAAAGTAGTCTAACGCTGTAATATTTAAAGGCCTTTGTTCTTTGAACCCGTTTTTCCGTAAGGAAACAAGAAGTACCAGGCAAATTCTGCTGCTTTCAGTTCATGTCCGATATTAACGATGTTGTCATTCGTTTTACGGGTAATTTCGTTAAGGTGTCGTGAAACCTGTAGTTCATCTTCCACATTGGGTTGCATTACATCAATCGGCGCCATTAAAGATGTCTGCAGTGGAATTAAATGATTGGGTAGTTCATTTTGAGAAGTAATCATTTCAGACGCTGCCGTTACTATCTCAATACTCTGCTGTATTTCTATCTCATCAGGCTGATCTGTTCCATATACAACATCAACGTTATCAGAAGTATACTGCACTTTTTTGCTGCCTGTTGTACGTTTACAAATCCTCACAAACTCGTCTAAATTGTCGCATTCGATAATGCAGGCTTTTCCATTGTTATCCTTTGCTCTATATCCCTTTTGACCACAAGAATGTGAGTTAGTGAAGTAATATTTGTTATCATAGTACATCACTCCGAATGGACAATCATTCTGTTATTATTATTATGCCGGCGCTATGTTCCATGAAAAGATCTTCCAACCCTTGACGAAGGGTGCGTCCGAAGTTTGTTTCATTATTCTTGTCGCTCAAGCTTCCATATATTCTTGGTTCATCGGCAAAAGTGATCTGAAACCGTTTGCCGAATGCGACTAAAACATCTTTTATTGCGTGGAAATTTCGCACCAGTAGGTATCCATCGTCTTCAATACGATAGGCCATTAAATTTCGCTCGTTCGTTTGAAATCTTATATTGCTGTAGATTTGGTCACCCGTTATCATATTCAGGATGAGGGTGTTTGTAAACCACTGTTGTGGTGCAAGAATACTGGCTCTTAGGATGTTAGAAAATGCCATCGCACAGCATTGTACACCTGCAAATCCTGATGTGAATATGAGCTCGTTTCCTTGGTGCCATGAAGCACGCACAATTCTCGAAAAATCACATATTCTTGTGTAAGCACTAGTGTTATTGTTAAGTTCATCATTGATTTCATTCATAACCTCTAGTGGAACTTTTTCTATTCTAATAATATCCTCTTCATTCATTATGACGTTTTGATCGATAGTGACGTCTTTATAAAGGGGATTGTTAGCGACCAACCAATGTAGTGCATCATATACCTTTTGCCTAGATACTGAAAACTGTCGCGTTACATTAATATTTTCCAAAAATTCAGTAATGACAACTATTCCAGCATTACTAGTGGTTCTTGGTAACATGTTCGGAAGTTTTTCAGTAACTTCGAAAACATCCTGAGCAAACAATACTGCTTGACCTCGAAAACTATATTGCCCAAATACACCGCTTAATTTTATAATTTTGACAAATGGAATACGTGAAATCAGCTTTTGCTAGGCTTGAGATAATTCCCAAATTACGTCTGGAATAAAGCCTGGATTTAGATTGTTCCAATAAGATTTAGATGGTGGAATATTTTTCATTGAATTCAAATGGGTTTTGCAACGATTGCAAACAACCAAACATTTTTTTTGCTTTAATTCATTAGGCAAATATGTGTTTGCTATAACATCTACAATCCACTTAAAAATTTGATGCTTATAGCATCGTTTAGTACAACTTCACATATCGCATCGCAAAACGAGTTAATTGCCTGCATAAAGCTCGTTATACTGGCTTTACGTAACCTTCGGACCTCTTCGTTTTGTTTCTGCATTTGCTGCAAACGAGCCTCTCTGGCTTTCTCTGGTTCTGAGGCTCGGCCTTCTGCTGCATGCTGACGCACTTGCTTCAAGCGAGTCTCTCTGCCTTCCTTCGACTGCTTGGCTCTATAACTTCTCATATAGAACCTTCTTTTCTCCTTTATTTTCTCTAATTCGCTTAAGTATTCTGACGATCTTTCCATTCTTTCACTGAGATTTGTTGTTTTTTGTATAAACAATTCGTTAAATAAAATTAATTTATTAGTTTATAATGAAAAGATTTTAATCAAATATACTATACGACACAAAGACTTTTTGAAAATCTATGTAAATATATTTCGCTTATAATTTTAAATTGTCACAACCGTACACTTCGACTGTTTCTTTCGTTTGATTGTATACCTAATATATTCCTGATATTTATGATGTCCCGCGGGAACCAAAAAAGTAACGGCATAAACTTGGGTTAATCCATTTGTATTGTTCTTGACTAACACTTATAATTCAAGTGATCGACCCGGAAAGTAGGTAAGCTAGGTAGGTGGGTTGTCTCATTTTCCATTTTTTCAGGTAGAGGGGTTCAAATAAGGGGTAGGTGTGTATTTAAAATTTTTATGAATTCTTATTTTATATTGAAAGAATCTATTTTTTTCTTCTATGAGATTTACCAATATTGTGAAATATAAAGAAATATAACTTAAATCGTATTCTCCGCCATTAGATTCGGTGACAATTTTTAAAAAGCTCACATCGACGTGACAGCCAAAGTTAAAAAAAGGAGTTTTCTACTGCAGTTGCTTCTCAGAGGCATTTTGAAACTTCTTTTACTACAAAAATTTTATTATAAGTATTAATTTTTTTATTACCTAAAAGTCACATGTTTTGCATTATTTGATATTATTTCTTCTGGTGCGCGGTTATACTTATATACATAAGTACATATATCTATATAAAGCAGTGGCGCTCATTTAATAACATCGCAATAAAAATCCAAACACGCGTGTTTGACTGATAATTCTGCTACTGCGAAAAATATCACATGCACACGAAAGCGGCTGAACACGTACGCTAGGTCAACACAAAGATTCGGCATTTAGTTTCTGTTGAGCAAGTAACAGCGCATCGCACATTTTTTTAAATACACTGACAGAAACACCTCGAATTTTTAAAATGTTTTCAAGCGAATGGCAAGAAAATTATTTTTTTTTTATTGAAACTGATGAAGGGGAAGCGCAATGCTTATTGTGTTACAAAACATTAAGTCGTTGCAATAAATGTAGTGTGGAACGTCATTACACTACTGTTCATAATGTATACCTTGCAATTCAAGGCAATGATAGAAGAAATCTTCTTCTTAAATTGAAAGCAAAATATTTTTTTATATATTACTATCCTATTGAAACACTTTCAAATTAATTCAAAATAAGCAAAGAAACACGCTTTCTGACCAACATCTTACCGATCTTCTACGCATTAAGGAGTATAAAGGGGAAATCAATATTGATGATGTATTATCGAAACGAGCCATTTAGTCAACGACTGTATAAATTTTCAAGTATTACACAAAAAGAATTCAATAAACATTTCTGATATTTTTTCCAAATTTGCCAATATTTTTTTTCCCTGAATGTAAATAAAAAAAAAATATATATAGTAGAAATTTGTTCAGCGTAATGTTTGTGCAGCGCAAACGTAAAATATAGTAGTATTGAGGCGTGCGCACCACTGATATAAAGTATACTTTCTTTAAGGATATACATACATAGTATGTATATTTCAGTATATACATATGCTACTCAAATGTCGCCAAAACTAGTTTATATAGACGTTGCATATTTTTGGTGAGCTGCTTAAACTTACTGTCGCTTTCCAACAGTGCCGCTCAAATATTCTACGTTTCAGTACCATTTAAAAAGTTACAAACATACATACATACATACAAGTGAAGCTAATAAAAGCGTATTAAAAATAAAAAAAGGTCCTATAGATTATATTTCAAATTAAAATGAGTATATGTACATTCTTTCCAATGGAGTTTTTATACTCTCGCAACAAAGTTGCTAAGGAGAGTATTATAGTTTTGTTCACATAACGGTTGTTTGTAAGTCCTAAAACTAAAAGAGTCAGATATATGGTTATATATAGCAAAATGATCAGGGTGACGAGTAGAGTTGAAATCCGGATGTCTGTCTGTCCGTCCGTCCGTGCAAGCTGTAACTTGAGTAAAAATTGAGATATCATGATGAAACTTGGTACACGTATTTTTTGGCTCCATAAGAAGGTTAAGTTCTAAGATGGGCAAAATCGGCCCACTGCCACGCCCACAAAATGGCGGAAACCGAAAACCTATAAAGTGTCATAACTAAGCCATAAATAAAGATATTACAGTGAACTTTGGCACAAAGGATCGCATTAGGGAGGGGCATATTTGGAAACTACTATAGCTATGTCAACCAAATTCTATAGAGTCGTTTCCTTCAGGCATTTTCATATACAGTTCAAAAATGGAAGAAATCGGATAATAACCTCGCCTACCTCCCATACAAAGGTTATGTTGAAAATCACTAAAAGTGCGTTAACCGACTAACAAAAAACGTCAGAAACACTAAATTTTACGGAAGAAATGTCAGAAGGAAGCTGCACCCAGGCTTTTTTTATAAATTGAAAATGGGCGTGGCGTCGCCCACTTATGGACCAAAAACCATATCTCGGTAACTACTCTACCGATTTTAATGAAATTTGGTATGATATATTTTCTTAACACCCTGATGATATGTACAAAATATGGGTGAAATCGGTTCACAACCACGCCTTCTTCCAATATAACGCTATTTTGAATTCCATCTAATGCCTTCTCTGTATAATATATACATTAGGAACCAATGATGATAGCGGAATAAAACTTTACACAAATACGGTATTTGAAAAATATGTAAATGACTGATAATGAAATCTCGATTATCACTTTATCGAGAGTATAAAATGTTCGGTGACACCCGAACTTAGCCCTTCCTTACTTGTTCTTATTTAAACTTTATAAAATATTTAGGTTACTCCAGGTATTGGCTGCACCACTGTTATTGTTTTTAGAGCATGGTTGAAGACCGCCAATCGTGAAATAAGTTCTCTGTGATATTGTAATATATGATAATATTATATCATAACATGATTATTTTACTAGTAACATTAGCAGAATACTATTAACAATTAACGCTTCGTCAATCTGTACCGTCTTCCCTTTTCCGCCGAGACAAAATTCTGCATTGGAACATATAACTTCTGATACTTCCCTGAGGTAACTGTACTAATCCACTACAGTTCCACAACTTAGGTAAGACTCTTCGTTTTTCTTCCGCCAGTTATTCAGATGAGCATGGACTGTCATCACATTAACTTTCGTAATAAAACAACAAATTATTGCCATAATGTCAAAAATGTACACTGAGCAGGGCTTAAACTAAGACGAAATTCTGATCTTTCTTTTATGACGGTCTTAAATTGCACCTCCAAACCTATCGAAACTTGCATGGATTGTGTTCTTCGACGGATAGCATTCCTTGAAGGGAGCAATCAAATTTCCTTCAAAGATTTCAATTTGTTCGTTTGTTTGGACCAGATTTCCACGTGAACATTTGAAAATTCAGAAGTTGTGAATGCAATTCTAAATTACTATATAATATTATAATTAACATTTTTATAATAATTTGACACGAGATTATTATAATATAAAATTGCAATATATATGTATGTAGAACTGTTATATTGCAATTATATAAATTTTATAAAATTATCACATATTTTTACTTATCTGTATTTATAAAATATAAATCACATATTATTCATATATATGGAAAGATATATTATTAAACAAAAAAGAATCACGCGAAATTACAAACAAAGAAAACGTTATAGTTGAAAAATCCTCAACATTTTTGAATTTTTAAGCGCGAATATGTTAAAAAGTAGAAGTCTTAGCCCAATTATTATTACACTTTCCTGGAGAAGATCCTCTATCAGTACATACCCCATTTATACCGAAATTCGTTGTCAGTCCCCGACCGCCAAAGTCAGGGTGGGCACATTTCTAGCCCGCAAAGTTAGCAAAGTGCGCACAAGGGCTAGATGAGGGGAATATCAGTTTTCGGAGGAAGGGCAAAAGTAGTTGCGAAAAAATCAATTACTTAACTTAATGTTCATCGCAGAATGGTTGCGGCAATACTGACATTGTACACAAATTAAAGAGCGGAAGTTTACTTCCTATCGGAATTGTACAGTTGTGTGAACAAAAAGAGGTAAACATAATTTGCAGGTTTTAGAGTTTCGCATTAATATTGGTTTTTATTTATCTTGGCATGGTGGAAAATTCTAATCACTGTTAGGAAAAACTTATATAAGTTATACTTGTATCTAAAAACAATTTTATTTAATAAGAAAACAGCACATTTTAAAACTTAACAACACCTTATGGTTGATCCTATTTTGTTCACTCCACTGTACATGTGATAGAACAGTTAATGGTGGTGATGTCAGTTGTAAAAATTCATTTTAGCTACAATAGGGAAAACTTTTCTCAAGTTGTGGGATTTTATACATACAGATCCAAGGCAGTTTTATATATCTGCACATATAAACAAGAAACACTTGTGACAATAATATATATTTTGTTAAAACATATTCAGGCAGGTTCTGGAATTCACTTCCGAGTGAATATCAAACAAAATTCGTTTTCAATCCGGCATTTGGTGTTCTGTGTTTCACTTTCATAATTTCAATTCCACACTTTTTCTAAAATGAATTCCGAGTGAATACGCATGTTCTGGAAAACGAATTCACAAGAAAAAATTCGGTTAGCATTCACATCAGTTTCAATTTGCGGATTTGGTGTATAAAAGAAATGTAAGTAATTAAAAATTAAAAATATTGTAGTTTTAACACGTACTTTAACAACTTTTAAAGGGGCAAACACAAGAATGCAACCCAAGAAGCAATCCTTCTTCAATTTATGGAGAAGCACAGCAATATCTCCCGAGGATTTGTCAAAGGCGACATAATAAAAGTAGACGCGCTATGGAGAGATTTAGTGGCAGATTTAAATAAAAATGGTCCCCCCCAAAAAGATGTATCTGGCTGGAAAAAGGTTAACAAACAAATACAACTTATCAAAGTAATTTAAATTATAAATATTTTTACAGGTTTGGATGGACTGGAAGGCCTTTATCAGAAAGAAAGTGGCGCATAATACTTCCGAGGCCAGAGCAACCGGGGGAGGACCGTTCAATAAGCATGTCCTTACTCCGACAGAAGACGCGATTGCCCAATTATGCGGCATATATACAGTGGTAGAAGGCGTGCCTAATACGCAGAGCTTTGGTGTTCCATCAGAGAGGAATAACTCAGCTTCTGACACTCCCGATGATGAAGAGCCTCTTTACTCCACTAGCAATGCCGCCGCTGCGGGGCGGTCTCGCAGGCGGGAATCCGCTGTAGCTGACTGCATGACAAACATCAGCGAACAGACAAACGCCATGAAAGCTGTAGTGGATGAAAGAAATTTTGGAGGAAACCAAAAACAAAAACACAAATTTATTTACACTCTGCGAGGCCGTTAAAGAACTTACTGTGACCTTAAAAGAAGGAAACATTGAAAGTATGCGTCATCATTACCAGATGGAAAAGTTACGGCAAGAAGACAATGAGCTAAAGCTGAAAGAAATTGAAATTGCCGATTTTAAGGTGTTTGCGGAACAAAATTACTTTAACAAACAGCCGTAGAAAGAATATACGAGTATAGATATGTACATAAACAAGTTTTTGTTTGCTTTGAATTCATTTTATTTTAGAATGCTTATTTTAACGCATAAATTTATATGCTTGTACATTTATTGTTTTGATTTATGTTTTTTTAACTTTGTGAGTGAAGGCGATTCGCGATTTCCTCTCTAATGATTGCAGCTTCACTGTCAGGTATGGCATCGTTTACTATTTCAAAACTCGCAAGTTCATTTTCTTCGGGAACAAGATCTGACACAACTAATTCTTGCACTTTGTAATGTTTGCAAACATTATGCAAAGCGCAGCAAACATTCGTTATTTGCGCCACCTTTTATGGCTGGTATTGAAGACACCGAGCTAAGCACCTAAACCGGTTTTTTAAAACGCCAATTGTTCTCTCTACAACATTGCGAGCCGAAGAATGCCTTTGATTAAATATGTAGTGAGGTGTCCCAATTTCGGGATCTCTGAATGGAGTGAACAAATAAGGTTGAAGAGCATACCCAGCATCACCCAAAAGCCCAGAGCCACGTATGCCATTTTCGTAGCAGGATTGAAAGTATGAACGAGCACTACTTACACTCCAAATAAGGGCATCATGAATCGAGCCAGGTCGGCGAGCATCAACTGCCTTTATTGCCATATTATAATCACATACATATCTATAAAAAAATAACCAAAATATAAGAAATAATTAAATAATAAATATGTACATAGTGCGTACATAGAAATAATTAAGTATGTATGTACTTACAATCATGGTATTGATGCTAAAAAATCCATTTCTGTTGTAAAATAGGTTGGGGTCCTTATGCGGCTTTGTAATTCGTATGTGGGTACCGTCGATGCAACCAATAACACCGGGAATACCAAATTTTTTGATGGAAATGTATTTTTGATTGATTCTGCTCTTCTGTTGTCATAATAAAGTTGATCCACCTTGGGCAAATATGTTTTTCCAAAATGTTCAACACACGTTTTATGACTTTTGCAACTGTGCTCCGACCCATTGCTATGCAAACATCCTTTCCCACTGCCTTTTGGAAGCCACCTTCCGCACAAAAACCTCAGTGTGGCTGCCAGTTGTAGTTGCGCAGGAATTGATGAGCCCTTTATATGTGGAGCAACAACGTTCAACAATTCAAGAAACGCATCCTTGTTGACGCGATAGTTCGACACGAAACTATTAAATTTTTTATTAACAAAGCACTTTGCAAATAGTAACTACATACTTACACTTGTTCAGGCACATCCAATGGGTTGCGATGGTCCCGTAGTATCCTCCTACTGTAAACTTCTTCTGTATTCCTTTCATTTTCACGTAAAATAACCGCCAATATTGCTAATGCACTCATTTTTTTTAAAAGATTGTTATTTATTTTGGGTAAATTGACAGCTCTCAGCTGTTAAGTTCATTTTTGCGGTGAATCAAAAACGAGTTCTAAAATGAACAAAAAGTTCGGATTTCAGAACACCAAATCCAAATTCACACGGATTGAGGTTTATTTTCAAATTCACTTTCACTCGGATTCCAGAACCTGCCTGATTGCAATTCCTTTTAATGAAAATGCTTATATAAATATATGTATAATTTGTGATATTTTCAGTTTGGTTGTTTTATCAAAATATTCAAAGAATTGAGGTTTTCTTCTATTATTGTTTTGTTAAATGTTAAAAATCTAAGTATTAAAATAATAATACGCGCTATAGAAAGGGAACACATATTTTCAAAAATATAAAAAATCTTCAAATAAAAATATATTTGCGCGGTATGGCAGTATTGATTGAGAGTGGCTAAGCACACAAATAGTATCAAACGCTAATGGCAGAAACATAGAATTCCGCTTCTCCCTTCGCTACGAGCGGCAAGCGTTTTGTTCTCGTTTTCATTCGAACAATGTTGCCATTACTCAATACGCATATGTAGTTTTATACACATCTAACTTTGCAATTACAATTTTTCATAATATAAAATATCAAAACTGAAATCAAACTATTAAAAATAGTTTATATATTTTTAAATAATAGCATTCGACTCTGATTTTGAGTTAGTTTAGGAAAATTTCGAACATATTGAAGACATTTTTTATAATTACTACCGTATATCGAGATTGGCAACCCTGCGTTGTGAGAGAGCAATCTGCTGACGCGTTTTTACGGGGAAAACCCCAAATCGTTGGAAATCCTATGATAAGCGGGTGGTAGAAGCGGTGTTGGCTAATCATTCACATTGCGCTCTCATAAGATTCATTTGGGCATACATATGTATGTGTTTGAAGTAACAGTGGTTCATAAACTGAAGTTATTATTAAAATTACTTTTTATAAGGAAGTTCATAAAAAATAACCTGGTTTGAAACTTTTTGATTCGAAAATTATATCTATGTTTGGATTGTGAATAATTTTTTAAATAATAATGCGTGTAGCTACAGCAAATGAGATTAAACCAAACATAGAATTTATTATTTCAAAAAAACTAAATTAAATGCTGTTATAAAGACATATTAAAAAAAATGATTACTAAAATAAAATATTTATTATACTTTTTGTTATTTGTCTTACATTTTATAAATTTATAGTAATTACAAAGAAACGTTAACAGTGCCAAAGGCACCTCACTTCCGCCCCCAAACTTTCGCTGACGCAGCACACGCGCCGACGTTTGCTTGCAACACCCAAACTTCACTTCCGCTCCCAAGCTTTTGCTAACGCAGCACACGCGCCAACGTTCTGGCAGCGATCAGAAGGGAGTTCTAGGAATCCGATCACCAGGTAAGACAGGTGACCGGATCAGTTAAGGCTAGTTTAAGCTTACATTTAAGTTTGATAATTGTAATTATTGCAGTCCGTTTTTAGACTCGAATAAAGACGGCCAGAGCTTGTGCTTTGGCCAAAATAAAAATACATTTTTTTTATTATTTCCCGCGTAGGGGAAATTAACTGGCGCCCGAGCAGGGACCGCTCGTGAAAAAAGTTTACGCGGCCGGTTAAAGAGTCCTCTAAAAAAGGACAATTAAAAATATAAAGAGCAAGTGCAATCTGGTGAAAAGTTGAAGTTACAAATTTCAGCATTTGCAATAGCTGAAAAATGAATGAAATTTTTTAACAAAGTTGAACTAACTCAAGCTAAGTAAATAATATTTAGACAGAATTAAGCAGTTATTCAATCGCAATTATCGAAGCGCAGTGCAACAAATATTTAAACAAATTATTGAAGAAAACAGTACGCACACAATAAAGTGTATTTTTGCATATATTGAGCGCGGACGCAGAACAAACAGAAAGTTATAAGCGAAAATTTAAAAGTGCATAAAAGTAATTCACAAACTAACGGCAGTTGGAAAATTATAAAAGTGAAACAAAAATACAGCGTTTTACATAAACATAAATGACTTATGAGTGCATCGCCGAACGCTAAGAAATTTATAAGAAAGACAGTGAATGAAAATATTTAAGCTTGTAATTTAAAAATTCACAAAGGGAAAACCAAAATTTTGAATACAGTTTGATGTGCTTCCTCGTAAATGTGCAAATATTGCCGCAATGAGTTCGTGTATCTAACTAAGGCAGAAACAAAAAGAAACCAGTAACTGTAAATTATCAAAAGTGCTTGTGTGCATTGTGTGCAGAAATAAAGCCGATCTGCCGAAACCCAATCGCAATATTAGCGAAAAATAGCAAGCAGAATATCCACAAAAAGACTCCTCAACCCACGCTTGGAAGAGGACGACGAGGAGCGTGCGACTAGGAAGATCCCAAGTAGCCAGCAGGAGGAAAGGGAGCAATCTCCAGCGTCACCTCGTCATGCTTCACAGGATTTTTACGTAGCTATACATTTTTATTTATACCACATATACAATATTATAAATAAGGAGATATTTTTTGTATTAGAAAGAAAGAGATTCTAGTATTAAGAAGATTAAATAAAAAACAAAATTATAAACAACGGCTTGTACAGCCAATAACAGAAATCTAACAATATTTTACAATACAGCTTAATTCTGCGATTCCTACGAGATCCTCCAGAATAAAAGAATATCTTTTCCCAGAAAAGATCAAAACAAATATTTAAATACAGGAGGGCAACAAAATATATGCCATTTAAATATTTTTAATATGAAGTTATTACAATAGATTTATTTGTGAGTATTACTATATACATATGTTATTTCATGAAACTCACAAATATATATAAAAAAAAACAAACAAAACCGAAAAATAAATTTGAAGGAAAAAAATATAATTCTTTGGGAGCAGAGACTCCTGAAGTGCCTGCCGAAGACTTTTCCGGCAATATTTTATTAACAAAAAAAAAATATTTTGGACAAAAAGGTCCTAAAACGCCAGCTGAAGATTCATACCAGCAGAGTAAAAAGAAGAATTATACAAAATATTGTAGAACGAAAATGTTCTACAACGCCAGCCGAAGTTCATACCGGCAAAATAAAACAAAAAAATAATGGAAAAATATATAAAATAAATATAAATATATATATTTAAATCAAAATATAAAAATTCAAAATTTATATTACTTTGAACAAAAAAGTCTTAAGGCACCAGCCGAAGAAAGTACCGGCAATACTAAAAAAAAAAATACTTTAAAATTGTGGAACAAAAAGTTCAACAACGCCAGCCGAAGATTTTACCGGTAAAATAAAACAAAAAGGAATGGCGAAAAGCCAAATAGAATATAAAAATACAAAATTTAAAATACTTGGGACTAGAAAATCCTAAGACGCCAGTCGAAGATAATACCGACAATAAAATAAAAGAATACACTCCAAAAAAGGAGGTACTAATATTTTAAAAAAATAATTTCAATAATTGGGGTACTCACAAGCCATCGTAAGGCATCGTAAAATCGTAAAATTATAAATTTTTACACTTGCTTAAAAAAAAAATGTTGTTAGATTTCATACAAAAATGAGTTTACACATTTACAATTCTCAATGTTATGTTTTCGAATCGTTATAACTTATAACTTTATGCGACGTGAGAAAACCCTATAATAACAATAATACAATAAAAGATGACCATTTTAAAACGGATATAGCCCTAAGCATAGGAAATAGAATAAGATTAGTTGAGGAGGAGTTAGTAAATGTTTAATACGCTCTACAATGGGCAAAAGAAAATGTAATAAATTCAATACTACTAAATAAAATCGAAATAAGTACGGCAATAGAAAAACTCGAAGAAGAAAACATGCCTTTCGCAAACACGGAAGAAGCATTAGAATTTGCAACAGTTAATGTAATGTATAACGAGACGATGTTATTATACATCATCAAAATACCAATAACAGGCAGGAAACTTACAAAAACATTATAATTAAACCGGTAAAGAAAGCTAATGGAATTGTAAACTTAAATTTTGATCGAATTATAACAAATGGAACAGAAATATTTGGAATTAAAGAAAAATGCAAATTTTCCAATCAAATCAGTATATGCAGAAGAAATCAAATAATTAATATAAGTAACAGCACATGTATACCTAATTTGATTAAAAGCCTAGATTCTTCATGCAAAATTAGTAATAACCAACACGTACCCACTGTAGAAGAAATATCACCGGGTATAATTTTATTAAATAATTTTAAGGGAACAATAAATACTATTACCGAAAACTATACTGTTGCCGGAACGTACTTAATAAAATTTCATAATATATCTCTTAAGATAAATAATCAAAAATTTTATAGTTTGGAAGCCTCTCAACTGATCGCTATACCCTCTATATTACAGCCAACCCCATCCGAAAGCGAACGCATTGATATTTTGTCAAAAGCATCGCGCTCTTAAAAACAGATGCTTTTATAAGCAAAACTTCGATGCTGTCACTAAGCAGCATCATAATAATCCCTCTCATATTTTCAAAATTCATCCCTAGAATCCAAAGGAAAGCGGAAATACCCAAGGTTAAAATTCAAACCGTAAATATTAGGCATATAACAAACTCTGCTGAGGCCATCGGCCTACCACCTAAAAATTTTAGAATCAATGACCTACCATATTTTCGAACGATCGAGGACGATCGCATTTAACTGGGGAGGAGTTAACGCCAAATACGTTAACAGTGCCAAAGGCACCTCACTTCCGCCCCCAAACTTTCGCTGACGCAGCACACGCGCCGACGTTTGCTTGCAACACCCAAACTTCACTTCCGCTCCCAAGCTTTTGCTAACGCAGCACACGCGCCAACGTTCTGGCAGCGATCAGAAGGGAGTTCTAGGAATCCGATCACCAGGCAAGACAGGTGACCGGATCAGTTAAGGCTAGTTTAAGCTTACATTTAAGTTTGATAATTGTAATTATTGCAGTCCGTTTTTAGACTCGAATAAAGACGGCCAGAGCTTGTGCTCTGGCCAAAATAAAAATACATTTTTTTATTATTTCCCGCGTAAGGGAAATTAACTTACTTATGTATGTATGTATATAGTAAATGCTTAATAGCTTACTAACATAAAATTAGGTTCCACTTTAGGCTTAGTTGTGGAATAAGAGAGTGAGCGTATGCTCATTTAGATTCACTTCAATAAATACGGTTGTCAAAAAAAGGCCGAAGCTTTTTATTTTGTAAACCATAACTGGCATAAATTCTATAAAAACGAAACAATAGTGCAAAAGGTTTAAAATAAAACTAAAGTATACATTTTACAAAAAAAGTGAGCGTGAAAATAGTAGAAAAATCTATAAAAAACGAAGGCTCCAGTGAAAATTAAAAAAAAAAAAACATTGTTTTTTTTGGTGAAAATCGAACACAAATTTCCAAAAAAAAAAAAAGAAAACGAAAGCTACAGCGAAAAAAAATTAGAAAATTTTTTGTTGAAAATAAGTGAAAATAAAGCGTTAAACAAAAAGCATTAAAATCTTGAAGGAAAAGAGAAGCGAAATAAGTGCTAAAAAAACAAAAATTACGAAAAGTTGCAAGTCGTCCAAAAAGTGCTAGTGTCACGTATCACAAAGAAAGAGTACAGTAAGAAATTTACAGCTTGCAACAGTAACAACGGAAATTGCGGTATACAAATATATGTATGTATATATAAAGCACAGTTCCAAATCATAAAACAGTAAAATAAAACTGTTTAATATAAAACAAAATAGTTTGCCGTAAAAAGTACAGTATCGACAAAGCTAAAATTTACAGCTTGCAACACGCGTTAAAACAGTAAGAACGGAACTTTCGGTATATACATATATGCATATATGTATATATAAAGCACAGTTTCGGAAAAAGCAACTACATTTTTTAAACCCGTTTTGTGAACCGCCACAAAAAAAAACAGCAAGTTAAAAAAAATATTTTTGCGGAACCAACAAAACCAATTCACAGTTTAAACAAAAAATATTCACATGCGAAAAATATTAAAAAAAAAAAAATGAAATATTATTAATGTGTCAAAAAACAAATACATATATATTGAAAAAAAATAAAACGAAAACGAAAAAAAAAATACTAAGAAAGAGAGTTTAAATATTTTTGTGAAAATTAAACAATTTAACAAGTATTTAAAAAAAAAAAACATTTCTAAAACATAAAAAAGTATACAGTTACGGACAACCGAATTTAACCATCAAAATAAAACAAAACACGCCAGTAATACTGGTTATGGTGAAAATATTGAAAACAGAAAAAAAATATTTATGTGTTACCAGAAGCTAATAAAAATAAAAAGCTAATGAAAAATTTCTAAAAGCAAAGGCTATATACATATACAATTACGCGAAAAATAATAAAAATAATAAAAATAATAAGGACAGACGCCTAGAAATAATTAAGCTCATGTTCATCCAGAAATAGAAGCAAAATACAAATAAAAAAGTTTCTACAACGTTGAAAAGATTTCTAAATAAAAGGAGAATACATCTTTACTTTTCCACAACTGGTCCAAAAAGAAATACTCCGCGGACCACATCTTCAAACCACAATTAAAACGACTTATTTACAACTACTACTACAATGGAGAATCTAAACCAAACCATCGCCGAGCTGGAAAGGGTTATCGCAAGGTAAGAAGAATTGCTACAAACCCAACAACAAGAAATGCAACACAACATTCTCAACATCTATTACAACTACAAATGAACCAACAACCACAATTCTACAGATTTCACATGTCACCAAGGGACATCATGGACCAATTCTGGAGAATGAAGCCACTAGACGACCGTCACAATCCAAAAGCATTTATTAAAGCGGTCGAAACCAACATTTCTCTCTGCGGTACAGACCAGGAACGCATTCAAAATTGTATCAACATTATAGCAAACGAAAAAATACTGGGCACCGCTAGAAAAAGAACGAGAGAACTGGAGGACAACTCATCGTGGGAAGCGATTAAGGCCAAAATTCTACAAGGATCTCGTCCGAGGAAGACATACGCAGAGGTATTCAATTTTTGTAGGACGGTCAAAGTAAGTAATCTTAATGAATTATTTATAATTTTTGAAAAATGTAAGGCAGAAATAAATGAAATATACATATTTGACCCTTTAAAGCCGGGCATTTACAAACCTGAAAATGTAGATAGGGACCTTGTTGATATACTGTTAGAGAAAATCGATGGGCCTATAAGGGCACATATAACCGAAACGGAAACATTAAATGATATAATAGTAAAATATTCAAAGTTAAAATTGCTGCAGGACAAAAGAGCGATAGATTATAGACATCGAAAGTATGTCGATAAAAACAAAACAAACTACGAAGGTTTCAAGAAAAGTTATAGATCTTACGAATATAATAAAATTTCAGACAATAGGCAAACCAAACCAACGAACGACAATAGACAACAAAGCGGGAACAGTAACAATTACATACGTAATACAAATTTTAATCATAACAATTACAACAATCGGAATAATTACGATTACGGGTACAACAATTCTACAAATAAAATACAACCACATTTACCGAGACAAACTAAAAGCTCTCATATGAGCGTCGATTACAATCCAAGTACAAGTCGTTTGTTCAAATTTGATGGAAATTGGCAATGGTGCAGAAAAAGGAGTAAATTTTTTAACACCGCCTCAAACCCTCCCCATAATAACAGCAACAATAGGAAATCACAGAATTAAATGCTTAATAGATACAGGTTCAACAACTAGCATCATAAAACCAAACGCCCTATTCGAAAATTTTCAAAAGGAAAAACTTTCCAAACCGTTATGCTATGGAACTATCAACGGAATTAATGAAATAAAATATAAAATTGTAACACCTTTTCCGAAAGAATTTAACGTCTTAGGTACGTTATCATGGAAAGTAATAGATTTTAACAGCAACAAATACGAAGCTATTATAGGACAAAATTTTTTTATTCCTTTTAAAGCTAAAATTGATGTAGAAAACACGTTTATTAATATATTCGGAAACATAATTCATTTTGATCAACAAATTCCTTATGGAAAAACGGAAATTTGCGCACTCGAATTCAGTGATATGAAAAAAAAAGATCTATTACAAGAATTTAACGAATTATTTTTCAAAGAAGAAGATAAACTTTCTTTTACGCATGAAATCAAACATCAAATTATTACAACAAACGATAGACTCATTTATTCGAAAATTTATAGGTACCCACGAGTTCATGAATTAGAAATACAAACACAAATAAAAGAAATGTTAGAACATAATATAATTAGAGAAAGCAACTCTGCTTACAACAGCCCTTTGTGGATAGTCCCCAAAAAAGCGGATGCAGACGGAAATAAAAAATGGCGTATCGTCGTCGATTACAAGAGATTAAATGAAATTACTATTAGCGATAAATTCCCGATACCTAATATCGATGGGATCATGGATAAACTAGGAAGAGCACAATATTTTTCCTCTATCGATCTCGCGAAAGGATTTCATCAAATACTGGTAGATGAAAACGACAGGAAGAAAACAGCGTTTTCTACCCCGTTAGGACATTACGAATTCTTAAGAATGCCATTCGGTCTTAAAAATGCTCCATCGACATTTCAACGTGTTATGAACTCAGTACTTCGAGATTTTATAAACAAGATATGCGTTGTATTCTTAGACGACATTTTGATTTTTAGTACTTCTTTGTCAGAACATATAAATAATTTGCGGAAAATTTTTACAAAACTAAAACAAGCAAAATTGAAAATACGTTTAGAAAAATGCAGTTTTTTAAAGAAAGAAACAGACTTTCTAGGTCATATACTAACTCCTAAAGGAATATTTTATTTATTTTATTTTTTTATTTATAATAATTCATATAACAAAAATAGTTTTATTATATAAATACATAAACGCAGCACTGGCTACGAGGCCTTCAGCCGTCTTGTAATTATAACTAGGTGAAAAATTCTAATTGCTAAGGGTTAGTAAAGATGTAAGTTGCTTAAATATATTTTAACAAATCGTTGGTTTTTAGGAATCTATATACAATCATCACGTTTTTTTCTGAAGGTTCACTTAGTAGTTTCATGAGATCAATCTTGCCAGAGTTGTAGGCTGTTGGGTGAAGCATCGGACAGAGTGTGAGTAAGTGTTTGATAGTAGCGGTGTCATCGCAAAGGGGGCAAATGGATGGGCTTTTACCCGATAGTAAGTGGGCGTGTGTTATGATAGTGTGTCCAATCCTTAATCGAGTATATGTCTTCATTGCGCTAGTTGGAACTGTTGACGAGTAGATTATACGATTTCTGGCTGGGTTTATGACCGCGTAGTGATGTTTAAATATTTTCCATTCGCTTGCGTGTTTTTGATGCCTTTTGTGCTTAATAAGGTTAAGAATGTCTTGCTTGGATGAGACGTAGTATGTTAAGGCAGGAGTCTTGGCTACATTTTTCGCAGCGAGGTCTGCTAAGTGGTTGCCTGTAATACCAGCATGGCCAGGGATCCACATTACTTGGATTTTCTGGGGGCACCAATGACCGCGTCTCTGATAACTTCTATTATGGGATTGCGATTGGAAGGAGACGTTATTGCAGACTTACACGATTTGCTGTCTGCACAGATGAGGAACTTTCCTTTAGTCTTTTTGCGTAATTAACTGCATGAAGGATAGCAGATCCTTCAGCGGTAAATACAGAGGCCGTTGAGGAAGAAGCCAATTGCAAATAATTTCTCCTGTGGCAGTGACAACTGCTAACGAAGTGGAATCGGTGGACTTGGAGCCATCCGTAAACAATAACTTCCAGCCATTATTTGTGTAATTAGATTCCAGTTCAGCAAAGGTTTGTTGAAAGACTTCGTTTGGTGTGTTTTGCTTGGACAAAAACATAAGCTTATTCTGTAGTATTTTATCATTGATCAGACAGGAGGATGTCGAGTGGTGAATTTGCGTGTTGCGTTACGTAAAATAGTATTTTCTGCAGCGAAACTTAAGCATCTCGAAATAGCCGATTGTATTCTTGGAATTTTTTTTTTTTCGTGGCATGCGTGATAGTTGTATTTAGTAATGGGTTGGTGTTCTCAGCCGTTTTCGCAAGAATTTGAAGCGAAGAATCTATAATTTTATTTTGAATAGTTGGTAAACCAGATTCAGCCATTATCGTTTTTATTGGCGAGGTTGGAAAGGCCCGGAGACTTCGCCGTATTGCACAATGGTAAGGTGCATTTAAAAGGTTGATACTGCTTTTGGAGCAATTGCCATAGATGGGGAGCCCATAATCTATTTTTGAAGTTAGCAAAGCTCTGACAACATTGACTAGTGTGTTCGGATGAATAAATGAATGCTTAGACGAGAGATATTTAACAATATTTAATCGTGACATTAACGAGTTTCTGACATATTTACAGTGAGCATTAAAATTATAATTAGAGTCAAAAATTAATCCTAGTATTTTCAGCTGTGTTTTACATTCGATGTTAGTTTGGTTGTGGGTTAGTGAAATACCGTTGCAATTTTGCTTCCTACATACATGAAGGATGTGTGTTTTGTCTAAGGAAAGTGAAGCACCAGACTCCAGTGACCAGGTCTCAATTCTGGCGAGTATATTAGTAAATAAGGATTGAGCTAAATTAACGTCAGAGACTTTTGTGTAGATTAGGACATCGTCAGCATAGATCTGGTGCTCAACTCCTTTGTAATTTTTTATCATCCTACTAATATCATCGAAAGCAATGATAAAAAGGAGGGCTGAAAGAGGTGAGCCTTGCGGCGTACCATTAAAAAGCGGGAGTGTTGAAGAAAGAAAACCATTTACGTTGACTTTGAGTTTTCTGTTTGTGAGAAAGTTAGTAATAAAACGTATCATATTCTGGCCTATTTTCCATTTTCTTAGTTGTCGAATAATAATATGGGCTCCAATTTTGTCGAAAGCTCTGTGAAAGTCCAGAGATAGTACGGACACGTGGTTTTTGCTAGACAAAGCGTTAGTAATGAAGTAGTCTAGTTGGATTAAAGCATCTAACGTGCCTTGACCTTTTTTGTAGGCGACTTGATTCGGTGATATGAACTTGTTTCGCTGAGCATACCACATCAAGCGGTTAGCCACGATCTTTTCCAAAATTGTGCCCATACATGGAAGGAGGGAAATCGGCCTATAGTTAGCAAGTTCATCGGAGGATTTGTGTGGTTTAAGTATTGGTATGACACAGGGCGTTTTGCAAAATTGTGGGTAGTCACCAGTATTGAAAATTTTGTTATAAAGCTTTACCAATCGGAGCTTGAGGCTTTTTGGCATATGTCTGATAATTGGATAAGAAATTTTATCTTGCCCCGGGGACTTACCCTTAACGGTAGATGCAATGCTATTTGTTTAGCAGAAAAAGAAAGAGGGGAGACAGAGTAGGAAGTGTCGGACAGTGTGGTGGTTTTAGAGGTTTGAAACTGTGTGCTGAATGAAATATCTGAGCTTGTTTCAGAATAGTGGTTTGCAAATAACTCGGAAATATCGGATGGATTAGTTACCAAACCTGTTGGCCCCTTTACGCATTGAATGGTTAGATTTCTAGGCACTCCAGAAAGTTTTTTAAAGCGTTCCATATTAACTTAGGACTAGACGAAGGATTTATTTTGCTTGTGAAATCCTGAAAACATTTACGCTTGGCCTGTTTCGCGGAACGACGGAAAAGAGCATTGGCTTTCCTGAAAGATATTAAGTTGACTAGTGATCGAGCGCGTTTGTATTCATACCAAGCTGTCTGTTTTTGCCCGCAATTCAGCGATTTCTTTATTCCACCAAGGAACACTCTTTGAACTTGCTGTTGGCTTTGTATGAGGCATGCTAACATTCGCTGCTGAACGGATAATTTTGTTAACCTCGCACTTTCTTGGTTAGGGTTGTCAGATATTGGGGTATTATTGCCATTTATCTCGCAATGTGTCTGAAACTTCTCCCAATCAGCGTAATCAGTTTTGAATACCTTATTTATTTTGTGATTTTTAGTTGTTGAACCTAGGTGCAATTTTAGTACAATGGGGAAGTGATCACTTCCGTGCAGGTGATCGAGTATACTCCATTCGCACTGTGTGGCAAGTGTGTCGGTGCACATTGTAAGATCTACATGGGAAAAAGTGGAGTGAGTGGAAAAGTGTGTCGCGGATCCGTTATTCAAACATATTAAATTAGAGGAAAGTAAAGCGTTTTCAATGCATTTGCCCCTCTTGTTGGCTATTGGAGAGCCCCATAGTGGACTCCATGCATTAAAATCACCAGCGAAAATTAAAGGAGTAGAAGCTTGGTTGATTAATTGCAGGATGTCTGTACTGGTGAAATGTTCATCTGGTGCAATATAGGTGCAGATAATGGTGATTTTTTTAACTAAGATAATTTCGATCGACATAGCAAGTTGGATTGAATGGCATTAATTTTGTGTGGAATATCTCTTCTTATGAGAATCGCAATACCTCTTTTACCTGTGCTAATATGTGGAAGATTGTGAAACATGCCAATGTACTGCTTATGAGTAAAAGCCGACAAGTTGAAAGAGATGTGAGTTTCATTTAAGAGTATAATAGCTGGGGAATGATCTTGTATTAATAATTGAAGCTCATTGTAATTATTAGCGTAGCCGTTTAAATTCCATTGCAATAATGGAATCATAAGATCTATGTAGGAAAAAAAGAAAAAGGGAAATAGAAGAGAGCTAGAATATCAACTCGTATGAGCAGTCAGTTGAAGCTGAGTGTCACCAATTGAGTACTAGTTCAAAAGAGAGTAATGGCTAAGCGTATTTATTCAGAGTCAATTTCTATTTGTTCAGTATGTTGAGTAGAGTATTGATTATCGTTGGAATTGCTTGTTGTTGGAAAGAGATTTTCGTGATTAGGTGGATTAGACTGCACGGTAGTATTGGTAGTAGTGTTGTTGAAGTCAGTATATTTATTAAGCGAGTTTAAGGAGTTGTTTAAGTTAGAAATGAGAGAGGCTGTTGTTGGACTGAAAAGTTTGGGATTTAAGAAAGAGGCTTGTTGGGTACAGTTGTCGCTGATATTTTTAGCTGAATGTGAGACGTTGTTGTAGTCTGAACTGATCGATGCAGGCTTGTTGATGGAAATATGTTTGTTGTTGGCGTTTGATGAGTGATTTTTTCTAGTTAAAGAGTTTATTGATGAGTTGGGAGCAGAGGTGACCTCTGCGTTTTGTTTTGATGTACTAGGCAAGTCATTGTCGGCAATTCTATGAGTATTTTTAGATTTTGTGAGATTGTTGATGGCTGAAATTTTTGTTGGTGTGGTGGATACAGAGGATACCTCTTTTGTAGGTTGAAGGACATGTGCAAAGCTAGCAGTGAGGGAAGGGAGGGAAGTATTTTCTCTATACTTTTTAAGGGCTTCTTGCATACTGCACTTTTCTAGTGTTTTTATTTTTAAAATTTCTTTGGTTTGCATATACTTTGGACACTTATAGTCCGAAGAACGATGCTCGCCAGAACAATTCGCACACATGACTCGGATGCAGTCATTATCGTGTGGAGAAGGGAAATTGCAAGTTTCGCATGTTGGGGAACCCTTACAATGTTTTTGCGTATGACCCAATTTTTGGCATGACCTGCAGCGCATTGGATTAGGCACGTATGGTCGCACAGAGGTCATCCTCCATGCGATGTTTATTTTGCTTGGAAGGGAATAACTGTTGAATGATATTAGCATAACACCAGTAGGCTTTATAACACCTTCAACTTTGTGAGTGAACTTATAAACCGCGGAAACTTCGTAAGAACTCAGTCCTTCTATTATTTCGCTTTCAGGCACATCGTTTAAAAACGGTGCATAAATGGTGCCTTTGTTACAATTAAGATGTTGATGATAGCTAGCGCTAACAGCGCCAATGTTGAAAAGACATTTCGTTTTTATAAACTTTTCTGCTACTTGCTTATTTTTCACTAGCAGTAATAGGCTGCCGTCGCGTAATTCGCTAATTTTGTTTATAGCTTTGCTCACGGTGAGTAAGGCATTGTAAACACGAAGACAAGAAACCTTCGAAAGGGGTGTCGAATTCTCGTCGGATTTAATCACAATATACTTTGGATCATCACTTTTTATTGGCGGTAAGTCAGAAAAAGCATCTTGCAGTTTTTGATACGATTTTTTTCGTTTTGGTTGGGGACCTTGGGCCAGCGCAGCAAACCTGTTGTCCCCGAACTGGAAGCCCGCCGGGGGCATAGTGGAAAAGATATAATACACTGATATAAGTATTGGATTATATTTCTCACTTAAAATAAGTATTAATCGCGTTACTTAAGTAAGCAGACCGTAGTGCAAAAAAAAAAGAACACCAAAAGAGAGCTATATGAATAGCTATAAACTCAGAGAAAGACGCTAACACAACTGCTCAGTACGAGGTTTAGTCGGTGACTGCCTGAAGGAATAAAACCAAATCCAAATAAAGTTGAAGCTATCCAAAAACTAAAGTTACCAATTTCTCAAAAGCAAATAAAAACTTTCTTAGACATTACCGGCTTCTATAGAAAATTTATAAAAGACTATTCTAAAATAGCTTATCCTATGGTCGCATATCTGAAAAAAGATGCAAAGATTAACGTTAATAACCCAAGTTATATAACCGCTTTCGAAAATTAAAAAAAAAAAATATATTATTACAAATCCCCCCATTTTAAGGTATCCAATTTTTACAAAAAGATTTAAATTAACTACAGACGCTAGCAACTTTGTTATTGGTGCAGTTCTCACACAAGACGACCACCCAATTTCAAATGCTTCACGCACATTAAATACTCAGGAGAAAAACTACTCAACCATCGAAAAGGAACTATTAGCAATAGTGTGGTCAGTAAAATACTACAGACCCTACTTACATGGAAGATAATTCGATCTAAAAACAGATCATCAACCACTTAAATGGCTACAAAAGAAAAATTCTGGTAAGGATATAAATCCAAGACTTCAACGTTGGCTGGTACAATTAGGAGAGTACGATGCAAAAATCGATTATATAACCGGTAAAGAAAACAAAATAGCGGATTTTCTGAGCCGAATTAACAGTGATGAAATAAACATGGTGAATTCCGAAAATTTGGGAATGACCCTTAACAAAATGTTGCAAATAAAAGATTTAAACGCTGGTGAACAACAAGACCAAACAATGCTTTCAATAGAAGTACAAACTAGCCATTCTTATGAAGAAAATCCTTATAATCACTTTAACATTCGCAATACAGTCGTAAATCGTTTCAAACAGCAATTAATTTTAGACGAAGCAAAAGAAAAAGAAGTAGAAAATATTTTCAAAAACAAACGCATTTTTATCGATATAAGATATATTAACTCTCACAACGTTATTAATATTGTAAATAAACATTTTGAAAAAGGTAAGATCGCTATATATTTTGAACTTAATGAAGAAAAACATAATGAAGTGAAACAAATACTTTTAAATTCTTTCGCAAACAATCAAAATATTTGTTTTATAAATTGTACAAGCTTTGCCACACATACCGAAGATGAATACGGACTAAAGAGACCAATATCGTTTTTGCCATAAAATCGAAGTAGGACATTCGGGCATTATTCCAACTTACGAGGGAATGAAGCATAAAGTATATCATCCAGAACTAAAAATTAAAATCCATGAAATAATAAATAATTGCGACATATGTAATGGTGGAAAATATGATAGAATAAATTTCAAATTACCGAAACACCAAATACAGTTAATGAAATTGTTCATATAGATACTTATGTTAACAGTAAACAGTCATTTATAATATTCATCAATAAATTTTCAAAACATGTTATTTCTTTCCATCTACCCGATAGAAGTAGTCAAACGATCATAGATAAAATTAATGAATTTTTGTCAATTAAAAAAGTTTGTTTTCGATAATGAATTTAATTCAAAACCAATCCGGGAATTTTTAAATAGAGAAAATATAGAATTTCATGCCACTAAACCACATAGCCATACGGAAAATTCAGATGTAGAGAGAATAAATAATACTCTTACCGAACGTATAAGAACCCTAAATTTAGAAGAAAAAGTTCCAATTACTATTCAAATGTGCAAAGCCGTAAAACTTTATAACAATTCATTTCATACCACAATAAAAGCTACTCCTTTAGATGTTCAAAACAACAAAGTTAATCATAGCATAATTAAAAATAGGTTAGAAGAAGCAAAATTGAAGATCATTTCTAAACATAACACAAGAAAGGAAAATTACATAGAAAAAAGGAGAGAAGGTTTCATTCGAAATTATAAAAGCGTTAGACACAAAGAAGAACCAAAATTTATTAAAAGAAATCTAAAAAACGTACATACCTCAAATATTAAACGCCCTTTTAAATTTGCAAATGACAACAATGACAATAGAAACTCTAACGACAATTACCCCATTTTAAAACAAAAATCTATCCTCTTCAGTTTAATGCACAATATATATCTTTTAAAAGAAGATAAAAAAAAAATATATATAATTTTTTTTTTAAATTCCGGTTATATGTATATAACCTATATTCTCATCGATCGTCTCAATTTTAATAAATATATACTTACCATTGTCGAAAATAAAATTGTAAAAATATAAAACAATAATTACCTATCATAATTTATATTAATATAAAACAACGTTTCTTTTGTTTAAGCACTATACATAGATACGCTAAGCTATTAAAATCATATTTAAAACAACTCCAAATTAAAAATGTTTACAATTTACATATTTATAAAAAACAAAAAAAAAAACGTATTTTATCTATTGCATTAATTAAAATTTAATAAAATTATTATATATTTTTGTAATGAGATCCAGGAGAATCTCAAATCAAAGGGTGGAGGAGTTACATTCCTATACCCTAAAGACCTTGTAATAACATATACTTATGTATGTATATAGTAAATGCTTAATAGCTTACTAACATAAAATTAGGTTCCACATTAGGCTTAGTTGTGGAATAAGAGAGTGAGCGTATTTCGGGTATGCTAACGCCAACTCAACTAAAAACATAAATATATACATACATATATATATAAATAAGTATATATAAATAAATAAGCTAATGTTGAACGATAATACAGTTAAGCCTAATATTAGAAGCGAACTAACTAAGAATGTCAGTACAGTTAGCATTAGAATAAGGAGTATGTAAACTAATAAGGAATGAAAAGTTAGTTAGTCTTTAGATTCACTTCAATAAATACGGTTGTCAAAAAAAGGCCGAAGCTTTTTATTTTGTAAACGATAACTCGCGCGCTCTCATTTGTAAACATGGTGTGGTAAAATACGTTGCTCTCATTTGTAAATATGGAGTGGTAAAATACGTTGCTCTCATTTGTAAATATGGAGTGGTAAAATACGTTGCTCTCACTTCCCTCTTCATGTTTGCCCGTGATGATCCCCTCATCTAGCCCTCAAAATGTGCACTCGTGCTCGAACGGGCAAAATGAGGGCTAATATGCCCACCCCTGGCCAAAGTAATCGGAATCGTGGCAGTTCATGAATATAACGAAATATATGAATTGTTACTTTAACTTGATCTTCAAGTTACCAATCGACTTGAATGGAAAAATTGATATTAAGGGGGGAGATGCCTCTAGAATTAAAAAAAATGAAACATTATTTTTTCGTTCTAATCAATTGAAAAACTATTCAAAAATATAGTCCCGTAGTTTCATTGGATTCAAAAAATTAAAAAAAAAAATTTCGTTCTAATCAATTGAAACACAATTCAAAAATATAGTTACGAAGTTTCATTGGTTTACTCCGAATATTTTCGAAGAAATAGGTCCGAGAACCCCTGCACTTTATGCAGCGGCTACATAGGTAGCAAAACTTTGAGGCTCGTTTCCTCGAAACTAACTTTTTATCCGGCCGTCTAAATTGCGAGCAAATTATTTAACCGATTTATTTGAATTAAAACGTAGTTTATAGACAATTATATACTCAAGTGCGTGATATTTTTCCGAGAAAAATGGCATTTTGACAGTTGTTTAACTATTTTGATGTCAAAAAACACAGGTAAAAATGGCACTTTTACAAAATCCAGGCCTACGTCCCCAATTTTTAGAAATTTTCAAAACCCTAGGATCTAAGCTCAAAAGCAATCGGTTTAGCAAGTCCGTTAGTTCTTTCGTGTATGATGGAGTCGATACATCTTAACGTCCTTATTGCTTGACTCAGCAGATTCTTCTGAGAGTTCTCCAATTGAAACTGGTGCATATTGAATAACATCGGGAGCGTGAATTAAAATTTTACGGACTGACGAAGAAAGATAATAACAGGAATATTTTGAAGTTAATTCCTTTCCAGGATTTAGCGCGAATCTAGTCCTAATTAGAGGACTCGATCCGTTCATTAATTACATTTGTGACGGAATGTGGTTCAATAATTTTTTTTATCTCAACTTCAACATCAGATTCTGAGACCTTTATTTGCTTAGGATAACTGTTTTTCCTTTAAAATGTTATCATAGCAGGGTAAAAAGTTAGTATCAAGTTTTTTGTTTACAAAGCCTCTAAAAAGTAGATACTGAAGCTTTATTAAATTTGGTTCGGTGATAAGTGATCACACATTTTCTAAACACCAAAATTCAAAAATATATGCGTGAAAGTTTACACCCATATGATGTACCTAAATAAAAGTGCGTATAAAACAAACATTTGATAAAAGTGAGAAAATTATAAAATGAAAGCCAAAGCTGAAATGTGTATATATGTATGTGAAAAAAACATAAAAAACAATAAAATATGCATACACGTAAATACAAAACATTATGAAAAATAGCACACAAAAAATAGCATTCCTGGTAGAATAACGTGAATAACAAAGAGAGTTGCAAAAGGTTGCAGCTGAAATCAAAAAATGGACTTAGAAAACATTAAGGGGCACACCTAGTGTGAAATTTTCAAAAAATCTATCTTTTTTCATATTTCGATAGGTTATACCTTTAAAAATAACATAATAAAATTTCAAATCGATATCTGAAACAGTTTTTGAGTTACAGCCATTTAAAAGAGTAGCCGCTCGGTAGTTAGATAACAATCACTTTATCTTTAAACGCGTTTTTCTCGAAACAGCATTTTTCGAATTTGCTGGAGTGATTACTCGGAGACAAATGATCCGATCGCTAACAAATTTGTTTTGCATCTTCTCTATATAGTTCTCCATACGATGACCCTCCAGTTTTTTGATCTAATCAAAAATCGAATTTTGGCAGGCCAAAAACGACCATAATTTTTTCATTAGTCCGAGGGTCATCGTACAGACAATATGTTTTGGTTTAACGAGATTTTTTTTTTAAGCTTTATCAACAAAAAAGGCTGCAATCATGGCAGCAGTGGAGGACCTTTTTTTTGGCGCCATCGGAGATCGCTTATCATTTTAAAAAATATTTAATACTTTCTTTAAAAAATATTTTAGTTTACTCTTAAAACATGTATAAACATACCCTCAAAACTTTAAAACGATTGATTGATTAGTTTTTTTTTATCCCAAAAAATGCCTCGTTTTTACGCTGTCACACTAGGTGTGCCCCTTAACAAATATAAACAAACTTGATTTATTGAAGGCGAGACAGGGATCACAATTTTTTGTATAACTTAATTTGATGTATAAAGAAAAACGTACAACTAAAAAGGGCACTTATAAAACAATTGTTTTAAAATAATAAAACAACATATTATTATATAAACCACTTTTTTATATAACATATACCTTTATTCTCAATATTCATTTCGATTTGAGGAGATTAAACACGATTTTATATTGCTTATAAGAGATAATTTTTAAACTATTCACTGCACAGTCCGCATGTTTCTGTTGTCTCACTTCTCTTGGTTTTCATTGCGTGCACGAATGGGATAGAGCAAAAATGTATTTACCGTTAGTTTTGTTGGTTTTTTTAGAAATAGCTTTGATACAAACAGTGGTAAATTTCAAACTTTTATTTTTGGCCTATGAAATCGACCCGTGTGCGATGGATTGTGTGATAGGGTTGATTAATTTGAAAATCACTTAGCACACTCATCGCTGCAAAGGTTAGATTTTTTACAATTACGAGCAAAACGAGCGTTACCACATCTTAAACACCAAATATGAAGGATTGTTTAACGACAGCGTTTTCTTTGTTTGTATTTTCGCGGGATTCTTTTTTCGTTATTAACTATAAAAAATTCCTTCCAACATTTTTTAAGCTAAAAAAAATAACCCTGGTCGAGTCAATAGCCGGGGTGACTGAAGTACTTTCGCGTAGAACTCCTTTCTGCGTTGGTGGCCGTCAGCCGCGCTCTATAAAAATAACCCTGGTCAAGCCAATACACGACTGAAGTACATTCGAGTAACAATTCATTCTGCGTTGGCGCCCTTCGCCGCGCTCTAAAGAAATAACCCTGGTTGAGTCAATACCGGGGGTAACGTGAATGTTTTATTATGTAGTATTAATATATAATATTACTTATTTGTTTATAAAATTTAAATAGGAAAAAATCCATATGCATGGAAAGAGTGTTTATTTTCATTATAATTTGAAATATAATCTGTAGCATATATGTACAGTAGATAGAAAAAGTAAGTTATCAAAACATCCAGCGCTGTTTTAAATGCTCTATACTTTTTTAGGTTATCGAGTATAATTTTTTTTTTGCATATGTTCGGAAATTACCGTTATCAAAGTACCGCAATTGATGATTTTAGTGGCGACCGCGTGTCTGGAAAAAATTTTGCGCGGCATTTTATAAAAATACTCAGGGACAAAGCGTGGAAAAAGTAAGTTATCAAGTGCGGTAATTGGTGTTTTTCATATTAAAACTTAAAAATAAATTACAAAAAACATTAAAGGTGCAAGAATTAAGTATTTAATAAATTTTTAAATTGAATTGGTAAGTAAATCTTTGGTTCTTATTTTTATTTAATTTTTTGAAATATTGAGGCGATTTTTTTACAGTGAGTTTAAAAAACAAAAAATAGGCGTGTCATGAAGACACGCGATAGAAGTGAAACGGAATGATTGGATCGGCAAGGATTATTTAATTTTCTATATTTAGAGGGAGAGGAATCATTTTATTCACGTGTCAAACACTTCATGATAGTAAATATTAATTTATTCATCATAATAATTATACTTTTTTCAAGATACAATAATATTAGTATAAATATGATGAATTAAATCTCAATCAGCTTCACCTTCATTCTCTGGTAGACTCTTCATGAACGAAATGATAGGTTTGTAGTAACTTAAATAGGCAATGAAGACTCTTGACTCCAAATTTTCGATGTAACGTGAGAAAACTGCATCGATCGTGGTACCATGGCGTGTAGTCGATTCAATTGGTGAATTGTTCATTTCCAATGACAATTTCTGTTGCAAGAACTGAATTAATGGCTTGGAATCCTCTGAAGCAAAATTAACATTAAAATCTCCCCCTAGAATCATAGGTATTTTGTCCAGCTCTACTCCAACTTCTGCAGCAAGTGAAGGTGAATAAACTCTATTATTTTCGCCATTTTCTGATTTGGTGAAATATAGAGTGCTATAAGCATAATCCGCTGTCCGCTTTCTGTGCGACATTCAGCTGCACATACATATTTCTCCAACAGATGACAACCCAATTGAAAGCGATTCTAGTTGTTTCAAGTTCAGGTCCATATTGGGTGTCGTGATGTTCGTTCCATGAGCAGTATTGCAAAGTATTGCGACACCCCCTGCTCTCACATTATGTCTTTTGAACTATACGACACAATTAAAATTGGGAACATCAATTTCTTGATCGTTTTCCTTCCACGTCTGTGAAAGTATCAATATATTAGACCGTAGAATCACCGGATCATTCAAATCTCCGCTATGAGCTCCTAAGCTTTGGCAATTGAGGGTTGTTATTGATAAGCCTGGTCTGCTGATGAACTCTCGGAGAATGTCAGTCAAAGTTATCAATGGATTTGTTGATAATCTTCTAAATTCTGGTAGCTTGTCCATTGATTGAGCTTTTTTCCGTCCATGATAAAATTTGTTCTTTCCATCCTTCGCAACGCTGTACAATCCCTGTATACTTGTGACACGGGAAAAGGCTACGTAAAGGAGTTGTTGTGAATGTGTCTTTTCGTATTCATAGACGATTTGATTAAACGTACCACCTTGAGACTTGTGGATAGTAATAGCACACGCTGATACCAATGGCAGATGATTTCTTTTACGAAAATCGTTTTATTATTGTTCAAATATATCGTAGAAGTTCTTCGTGCAATGGGAACTGCCGTGTGGCTGATGTTGTTTGCTTGGATGAACGCAGCAGCTTTTCTCCGGATCTTCTTCTTTGGTGAATCTGGAAATTCCAGGAACACACGAGTTACTGCCCCTGCCTCATCAGTTTCGATATGAACTAGTTTACCAACTGCGCCGTTTGCTAAACCATCCGAGACCCAGATTGGTTGTTATTATATACCATTTATCTAACACCAGTATTATCTCGTAGGGCAGACCTCCAGTGTCTATTACCGTTTTTTATGCAATTTTTGTCGTACAAATGATTGTTGCTCAGCATTATGGCAGCCGGTGAATACATCAGCAGCTATTGAGACTGTTTTATTCTCTGCAGAATTAAGAGTTGTCAAATTGTATTCGTTTACAGCATTATTTGTCAAATATAGCCGAATTCCATTTGAATAAAGACGATCTGCTTCCTCCCTTGTATAAAAACGAGATTCGATTAGGTGTATCTGTTCTTGATCCAATTCTTCGCCATTTCCAATTATAAAGAGGAGAAATCAGCATTCGCTTGTCTCATGACTTTATCCAATTCATAGAACTTCAAGTCACGCCAAAGTGTTGGTGCTGCTATGCGTCGTTTTGTTGCTTGATAGATGGGTGTAGCACGCACTGGAGGTAACTGACGCAAATCACCTATGAAAATGATATCAATTCCTCCAAAATTATCCTGAAAATTTCCAGTTATTTGTTTTAGCCGTGCGTCAATTTGAGATAGCAATTCCGCTCCTACCATACTGACCTCATCGATGAGTATAACTTGGACGTATTTGAAGAGCATTCTGTACTGTTGAGCCACTTCAATTGATAATGGTAATAGTTTGGAAAGGGATATTTTCAATGCAGTGTGGATTGTCGTACCATCAATTGCTATTGCAGCCTTTCCTGTTGATGCACATGCGATGTAAGCATTGCAAAAACCATCATTATCTGTGAAGCGGTTGTAAATTTCCATGAGGAGTCTAATGAGGAATGTCTTCCCACATCCTGCTGGCCCAGTGAAGAAAACTTGGAGTGGTGATCGGTTTGATGAGAGGAGATTAGCAATCACATGCATCAGGAGTGCTTTCTGCCTCTGATTGACTATTCTCATTCGTTCATAAAATTGTTCATTAGACATTAAATTATCCCTCTTCTTTGCGATAGCACCCAGTTTGTTAAGTGTTGCTAACCGCAGATCGTCGTTCATTATGTGGTCAGCGTTATACAATTCTTGAAAAGGATTTGCTTCAGGAAAAAGGCGACCAACGTTGTCTCCTTCAGCATCAGCATCTTGATTTAATTCATCTTCACGACACAACTCTCGGCATATCTCGATGGTTTTCTGGATATCTAAATTCGATGAGAATTCTTTATGTCGCCCCAAAATCAACATTTCGTTGTCGTCGTAAATCTGTATGAATTTAGTTTCTGCAAGAATTTTCTTCGTCTCGGAATGGAGTATACAAAGTCACCATTTCCCGTTTGTATTCATTGAAATCATCAGCCATGTCGTAGTTTCTGTACCGAATAATCCGAGGTCCTTTCTTTCGTGTCCAATTCCCCTGATTATTCAGTGTGCAATGAGCAACAAACTGGGCCAAATTGACATCTTCTAGCTCTTCAGGTCTCTTTTCGTACTTGTCAAACCAATTTTCTTTCCATATGTTTGTTGCATCATCATCAGCATCCATTTCATTGAGTTCTTTATGAGTTTTTCGAATTCTTTGTCTTTCGATCGGCCATATTGTTGAAATATAGATAACAACTGAAGAAGACTTTGACATCGGTTCACGCAGAAGGTACCATGCAGCTTACTGACTGGTAATTTCGACAGTATTTAGCATGTCAACGCTCATTTTCCTAGTAATTTCGATACTCTGGATGTTCATCCATTATTTCAGTGATGTTACGTTGGAGATTGCTAATCCCACGGTTCGTTTTATTGACGTATTCCACTACGTATGCAGCACATGTGTATTCTTCGGTGATAAATTGCACATCCATGTTTGATTTCAAAATATTGAAAATAAATGGGTTGAATGGATTATGCCACTTTTCTATGGGTTGACGTTTAAGAAATACTCTGGGACGATTGATGCCAGCTCGAAGCACATTCATGTAGTAATCATCTGATAGTATTCCATTTCCCTGATAGAAACTATCAATATCAGCATAGTCATTGTTCTCTAAGTTTGTTCTTATCGTGTTGTAATGTTGTTATACGTAGTATAGTTGTGTATCTGCATGGCATGAATGGAGCTTCAAATTTGCATTTTTGATGAGCGTTCGCAGCTATTTTTTTGTAACATGTGAACGTGTGCTTATGTGTCTGTAGTTTGATGTTCCCCGACGATTCTGAAGTGGCCACTGATATCAATGTATCAACTAGTTCAATAGCTTTTAGTCGGTCAGCACCTACTGGATCCGCTGGAGCATTCTCAAGCCATAGCAGAATGTGTGCATGGGGGCTCCCACGATGCTGGAATTCAATTCTTTTAAAATAATGAACAACACGATATTTCCCGAAGGGAGAAGACTTTTTGGACTGAAGTATGTTCATTATAACATTGATGAGCTTATTAAAATAGACGGCATATGTTACAGCATCTTCATTGATGAGTGTGCCCTTTTCAATATAATGGAGTTCTTGAACATCTTGTTCTGTAACTTCTGCTCAATTATTCTTCAATTTATATAATAATTGTAATAATGAGGGCCAACCAACTTCATTAGCACTCATAGTTAGGAATAACGTGGGTTTTCCGAGTTGTCTGATCGTTGCGAATAAATCTCTCTTTCTTTCAGCCCAATACCAAGTCGAGTTAGGGATACAACGTAGAAAAGCCAAGTTGCTTTCTATACAATGATTTATATACTCCTCTGATTGAATTTGTTCACGTGTAATTTTTGTGTCTTTACCTACGTGTTTAAAAGCAATGGATAGACTGTCACGAACTCTAAACCTCATAATTTTCATTGCCATATAGAGTAAATGATGAGGTGTAACCCCACGTCGATCAGATCTCCTTAGCTCACTGGTAGCCATCATGAATGGAGTCACGTTGAGATCTTCACTAAAGCGCCGGAATTGTCCGAGATAGATAGTAGGGAAAGATAACTCTTCTGCATGCTCGTCAAATAATAGACTGTGAGGGACATTCATTTCTCCAGGAGCAATCCTCAAATATTTATCGTCATTCCAGAGTAATGTGTATTGCTGAGCGAACAGGCTCTCCTCCATGGGGATGTCTTCACTCAGTTCATCTATAGGTATCTGATGAACGACACAATCCTCATTAAAGAAAGATTCATCAACTTTGATGTCGTACAGTTGACACAATGGACTCGGTACTAAGCATCTTAGCCATATTTTAATATTTCTCTTGTTTATTAAACCTGTCAAGTAGCTTGATCGATGAATTTTCTTTCTCTTGATATGAACGTAAACACAGTGATCGTCGTCAATGTTCCTGGGCAAGTGATTGACCATTGTATTGACATCCACTGGAACATTGATCACCTGCCCCAAAATTCCAAATTGTCCATGCACATGACGCAATCTGCGAATTTGCATAAATGGAATTCTAGGATAAATGAGTCTCTCGGACACTAAATCTAACTTCGGAAGATGTGCAGGGATCGGGGGATATACAAAGCCATTCAATTTCGACAATGTTGGAATTTTGTCTCTCCTCAAAGCCTGGCGACAGCTGGTGCATGCCAGCTCATTATTACTTCTGAATTCTGGAAATTTTTGTTGAATACGAATTTCATTTTCAACGGATAGTCTTCAAGTCATTTTTAAACCATATTCTATCACATACACAACACGTAAAACCGAATGGATTATTTATAAAATCACGGTGAAAGTTCTTATGTGCAGTTTTAAACTTATTAAAGTCTGAATATTGTAATCGATCACCACTATGTACATCACAATCAGGAGGAGGATGAGTCGAAGTCGTTGCTAATAGTTCATTCTCTGGATTATTTACACTATCGTCTACACTGTCACGTAAGAGTTAAGCACGTGTTTGCCTCCGTTCCCTGCTATCTCGTTCAATTTGAGTTCTACTTTTTTCCGTTTTCTATCCTGATCAATTCCTTCACTCGCCCGTTTTTTCTCCCGTCACGTTTTTGTCCTTTCTGCACCCGACTTCGGCATATTTGCACAAAACTCTTGATTTAAGTAATGAAGACACGCACAAAAACAAAATACGTTGCTTATGATCACTGTGTTAGAAACCAACAGCTGTTTTCCGCGATCGCGACGCCGCCTGAACGCTGAGAATGACATGAAAGACAGAAAGTCTTCCGTCTCATTCTCGCACGATACACGAAGGCCTCTCACTCTCGCCCGATAGACGAGACGTAAGGTAGTCCGTCTCACTCTCGCTCGATTCCCGGAGGCCTCTCACTCTTACTTACTACGTTAGAGGTTTCAATATGTGCTCTTCATAAAATGTTTGTCGTTTTTTCCTATTCTGCTCATTTAGGTATGGTAACTTTCTTGCAACGCGGCCGTGAATATTGGCTTGGCGCAATCTATTACGGACAGTGTGCACTGAGGGGACCTTCTTGCCTTCTTTTATAAGCTGTGCGCGAATTTTTGGATCGAGATTTCAAAACCCTCCCATAAGAAGGTTTCACTTCAAAAAAATTTGAAAGTGGTGAATTTTAAGCAATTAACGAATGAGGAGCGTTCAGCAGTAATTTATTTAAGTATTTTAAAGGAGCACGCGATTCCCGAGGGTCACCGCTTAATTGGCCATGATTTCCTTCTTGAACAAGACAATGCGCCAATTCATACTGCAAAAGTCATCACAGAACATCTACAAAATGAAAATGTGAATGTATTAAAATGGCCTCCTCAAAGCCCTGACTTGTCACCAATTGAAAATGCTTGGGCAATCCTTAAGATGCGTATAGCTGAAGAGAAACCCCAAAACCTGACTGATTTGAAGGACTGCATCTATAACATTTGGAATAATTTTCCTCAAAATGAGTGTTTGAAGCTTGCCAACTCCATGCAACAACGATTGAGTCAACTAGCTACACGAAATTATAGACATTGTGGATATTAAAGAATTTGATAACTTACTTTTTCTACATGCAATTTACTGTATGTGTTTATGTTTTCCTTTTATAAAAGCAAAAAACTAATTTTTGGTTTTAAAATTACTTTCATTAGATACTTTGAAGTATGGTTTCAAAAAAAAAATATTTTGTTTGAAAAATGTAAACTTTAAAATTTTATTAACTTCGGTGATTTATATTTCGGTTTGATAACTTACTTTTTCTAGCTATTGTATGTGACGAGTTCATCTCCCGCATGTGCCATCCCCTCTTTTCAACTTTCATCTACCAATTATTGCACGAAACCAATATACATATATAGTACACATACATATGTATATGCAACAAATGCATACATTTTGAAGATCAGATTCTGCCAAAATAAGCCATATATCGTTACTTAGTAAAAAGAAAAATTGTAGCGGGACTCGTAATTTAATTTTGTATTTCGTTGATTTGTTTAAGGGGCTATACCAGTGCGACACTTTCAAAAAAATTTTTTTTTTGCTTCTTCGATAGTTTATGTATTCAAAAATATCCTGTGAAATCGAGAAGGTCGTATCTTGAATAGTTTTTGGATGGCAGCGTTCTAAAGAGAGACCGGTCGGAGGTGCAATCATACACTCGGAGAAAAAAAGATCCCACGCAGTCGAAAATTTTCTAATATTCCTCTTTTGAACAGTCACTATTTGCTCAAAATTCACTATTTGTCTTATTTGGCTGTTTTGTCATGTGACTACATTATTTTACCTTTATTGTTAAAACCGTTAGCGTTCGCACGTGTATTTTACAGAATTTGCGGTATTTGCTTTTGAATAAGTTGTGAAAACAAGTAAAGTTGAACATGGTGGGGTCAACAAAAAAGAAAGCAGAAATCGTAGCTTTATATAAAATAAATTATCCAAAGGTCAAATAGCTCGTGAAATGGGCATAAGGGATTGGAACGTGCGTATCATAATTAAAAATTATATGTAGTTTAATTGATTAGCTCGAAAAAAGAGCAGTGGACGTCCGAAAACAGTAAAACCTCGAAGAACGAAAAATTAAACGGATGTGCATTAGTGATCGCTTTCAATATGCTGGAACAATAAATGCAACATTTTATGAAACTACTGGGGTAAAAATAACTACAATTCTATGCAAAATGTGCTGAATAATCTTGGATTCCGAGCGCGACGTCCAGCAAGAAAGCCACTTCTCAATACGCGAATGAAGAAACAGCGACTAGAGTGGGCTTAATTACACAAAACTTGGACTACATCGGATTGCGGAAATGTTTTTTTTTTCTGATGAATCGAAATTTAAAATATTAGAACCCGACGGAAATGCCACAGTGCGTCGTAGGAAAGGGGAGCGTTTTTTGTAAAACTGTGTTTGGCCCACCGTAAAGCATTCGCCTATGGTGTGGGGAACTGTAACCAAGTTTGGTGTTGGACCGCTAATTATTCTAAAAAGATCTGTGAATGCCGAAATATAAATTGGAATTTTGAGAGAAGGCGTTTTGCTAACTATTGAACAGCTGTCCGAACACGCCCAAAAAGTTTATTTTCAGAATATTTCAGCCCCTTGTCATAGAGCCAAAGCGGTAACCAAAGCATAAAAATATTGAAATAGATTTTTCAATAATTTATTACAAACACTTACAGGTTTCAAAACAAAAAGATTTTTTTGGAATAGGGTCTCTCACGTGGCCAGGAAATAGTTCAGATCTCAATCCAATTGAGAACTGCTGGCATTATTTGGGCAAAATGATAAGAGAAAAGCGTCCAAGAAGTCTAAAAGAAATAGAAAACATTATTGAAGCTGTGCGGAATGAAGAAATCAATAAAAATTATCTTCAATGCTTTTTTGAATCGATGCCTAAACAAATAACCGAGAAGGAGGGGGTGTTCTACAAAATACTAAGAATTTTTTTTGTACAAAATATGTTATTTTGATTCGTTATGTATTCTAATGCTAAATAAAAATCATATAAAACATAAAATATGTAAATAACTTGTTCAAAAATTACATCATTGATCATAACAAAATTTACTTCTGTGGTTTGTTATATGTGTGTTTTTACATTTTTCACTATAACAAGTGTTAAACTATATGTTTTTTATATAAAAATGCGTGAAACATAAACTAAATAAAAGTGGTTGACCCTCAATGAAAAATGTTTAACTTAGCATAATATGGATCCAAGTTTTGCGCTATATAAAATCATTCTGTAGAGTGCGTGGGTTTTTTTTTCGCCGAGTGTATATAAGTGAAACATTAAACACGTTTTTTTCGAAACGAGATTTTTCAAAATTGCTGACATCATAACTCAACGAGAAATTGACCGATCGAATTAAAACTGGATATAGTTGAATACTTTTACTATACAATGAACTCCGATCTTTTTGATTAGTTGAAAATTGTCAATTTATCATTAAAAAAACGACCATTTTTTTTCGTAAAAAAAACGATTTTTTTTTTTAAATTACGCCATTTTCTTAATTTTTGATAATTTTCAAAGATCGTGGTTCATTGTATAGAAAATATATTTAAGTTTAATAAACATTTCGAATTTTTTTATTTCAGCTACTCATTCGACCGGAATCATGCCAGCAGTTGAGGCACTTTTTTTTCGGCACTTCCGCAGACAGCACATAACTCCGTTATTTTTCAACATTAAAAAAAAAAAATTTAATATAGCTAAAAATATACTTTATTACGTCCATAGAACGTCGGAACATTCAATTTAGTACTTTCTTTAAAAAAAAATTCGCGAAAATCGCCTAATTTTTCAAAAAAGTGTTTAATTATAATATTTATTGAGTTATTGGTGAGTGTTTGAAAAACACTCATAAAACTAAGGCTTTTTTAAAATAAAAGATTTACATGCAAAGCAGTTAACAGTTACAAATGAGGCGTCACTAAAAAAAGGCCCACGAAGTTTGTGACACCCAGAAGTAAACCTCGGATGACCTATAAAATATATATTTAAATTATCATCACGACTAGCGGAGTCAATTAAGCCATGTCCGTCTGTCTGCCTTATACACCCGCATGCTTTTTGGTAGTTTAACATAAGTTATTGTCAAAAATAACTGAATATAGAATATTTCCAATACTTCTTTATAAAGAAAAAAGGGGAAATATATTTATATTTTTAATGTACAAGTATTACAGAAAAAAGGGGAAAATATTGAAAATACAACTTAACTATACTTAGCCGCATTAGAAAAAATTAGATAATTCAAACTTTTGCACGAAAGTTTAGCAATTTGACTTGGAAAATGCTGGCTGTTTTCTCCTATGCTAGCATTCAATCGTATACATAGCCCATGCAACTTTGTCCCAAAAATTTCCGATGGTGTTTAAATCTGCACTTCTGGCTACCAAATCAAGCTCTGTTGAAAAAACCATTTTTTTCCACAATTTTATTTTAGCATTTTTCAACATCACTTAAAAACTTTTTTTAGTCATTTCAATCACACTGTTTTCAACTGAATATATTCACATTGAACAAGCGTAAATGTTAATAAAATTTCACAAAAAATTGTTAAAATCACAGGGAACTTAACGGCAAATTATGAAAATAAGACTTTGGCTAATCAAAGTTCGTATCAGTTATTAGACAGTATTCACATTTTGTTGCTTTAGTACCGCTATGCTGTTATTCTTTTATTTTTGTAGACATGCTAACTGCTCTATGTGTGGTATATTACCTAACAACTGTTTTTTTTTTTAGTTTAGTCGGACATGCTTTTTGGTGGTTTAATATTTTACATTTCAAATGTATTACAGAAACAAAAAGTTAAAATATTGAAAATACTACTTAACTATGTATATGCGAACTTTACTTAGCCGCATTACAAAAAAATTAGATAATTAAGACGTTTTTACAAAAATTTAGCAAACTTGCGCTCCTAATATGAGGTTGCACTCCATTTTCTTAATAATTATTTGGAAAATTAAGCTTTTGCAGTATACCTCTGTCCAAAATTACTGTTTTTAGCTCCTGCGCGGGGCGTACGTAGTATTCCTCAAACATTTTCAATGGGGTTTTAATCCAGACTTCTGGCTGACCATCCTAATAACGGTATAGAGAGCGAAGCAAAAAAATCGTATGCCTTCTTGGAAACGTGGATGCTTGTCCTTCTGAAAGGTAAACTTAATTTAGACGTTATTCTTCAAATACTCAATGAGCACATCATCTAACATCTCAATGTACCAACCCATTTTCGTCGTAATAAAACATAGTTTGAGCTTTCCATGGTAGAAAAACCCACCCCATACCATCACAGATCCACCCGCGAAATTACGCATCATTCTAGAGGGATTGCTTTCGTGCAGATCATGCCAGTAATAACCAAACGCATCAGAAAAAATCACATCGTGCCAGCAATCGGTCCAACTCATATCTCTTTCGCAAATTTAAGTCTGCCTACTTTATGGACATGCGTAAGTTCTGTTTTTTTTTAATTCCTTTTCCACTTTACGTTTCTGTCTGCAGCTAAAATCTTCTGAACTATTCTTTTTCCAATTCTAAGATTAATTTTGCTGCTATTTTAGAGGCACTCAACCGATTTTTTGTAGCTTCTTCTCTAATAATATTAACTCGCCGGCGAGTTATTTTGGTATTTCTTCCTGATTTTTTATTGGATATGCCATATTTAATTCCTAATCTCAGAAAATTTCTCACGACTTTCTCTGATCTTTTAATTTGCTGGATTGCTCTGTTAGAAAGACCATTTTCCTTCAAAATTTCAATTTGGCCCTTTTCCAAATCACTGAAAAGCTTTTTTCTAGCCATTTCAATCACACTGTTGTCTAATGAAAATAATCAAATTGAATAAGCGTAAATGTTAAAAAAAACTTTACAAAAAAACTATTAAAAGGCGGAGAACTTACCGAAAAAACAATGAAAATAAGAGTGCGGCTAACTAAATGTTCATAAAGATATGAACATGAAAGTTTTGTAACCTTAAGATAGAATTATATATACAAAATTATATTTTTGACACAACTACATTAATACATAAAAATATACATGTAAACAATAAATTAAATAAAAAGTATATACAGTCCACTAAATGTCAAGTGCAATGGTAAGCAACAAAATTGTAATATGAGACTTGCTCATAAAAATGTGAAAATCATTGCACATAAAAGAAAACTCATAAATTAGAGTATACATAATACTAATATTAAAATACAAAATATACATACTCGAAATATTAATGCACACATGCAACAGATAAGAAAGTATCAAGCGTGTGTACGTATGTGTATAAGTGCGTTAGATGCACTAATCTAAAAAACTATAAAATACCAATGCGTTGGTATCTCAAAAATGCAATAAAAATATAATACATATTTACACATGTGTATGCACACTAAGCATACACACATATACATATATACATAGTTAAGAAATTAGAATTAAGAAATGTATTGAGGGAAGAAATTTTAATAAAGAAAACCAGAGTCAAAAGTGAACTCTCACAGTACAGACTTAAGCAAAGACTGTCTTAATCTGTACACATTTGGTCCTTCGATCCTCTTTTTGAAAAAGAATCGAGCAAGTGCAAGTACTAGAAGCCTCTTAAAAGAAAAAGAGCATTACTTAGCCAAGTAAAAATAAATGTAAGCCGGAATAGCAAAAACTACCCGCATTTATAAAAATTACTTTTAGTAAAAGTTAAAAAAAAAAAATTTTTTAAAGCGTCCTTGTGGCTATAACAACAAGAACAGTGCACAAAAAAAAAATATATATATATATATATACAAAACCATCTATAAAGAAGCAAATATGAAGAATTTGCTAACACGACAGAAGGAGTTGGGAGATCTAGCTGGGTTGGAGGAGCAGAAAATCCTGAGCGGAAAAATAAGAAAGGCTTCATGTCTGGAATATATGGATCATATTCAGACTATTATGAAAGAGTTTACTGCAAATCATAATAAAATAATGGCTAAGAAGAGTCAAGAAGCTGAGGAATACATTGCGAAGAACTACTTCGAGCATGTAATGCAAACAATGGAGAATTCTATTCAGAATTTAAGAATTCAAAGTACTGCCGAAGGTGTTTCAGCAGTGAGCAGCATGTGGCAAATAGAATCTACGCCACAAACTATTCAGGTCGCACCACCTGAAGCCGCGTCTGGCGTTGAAAGAAAATATCAACGTCGAGCAAAAATGCTCAAAAGACCGATGGATGAAATACGATGAAATGCATTGGATTCTCTCGAGCAAATGAGAGAATTCAAAACCAAGCTTCAAATACAATTTGAAAATGTTGAAGAATCATATTTTGAAACTCAAAATATCAAATTAGTTGAAACAACTAAAGAATCTATTGAGGAACAAATAGATGTATTTCGTCAAGAATACAAAATCATCATCGACAGGATAACGGAGAAATTAAATAATTATAATTCACCACAAACAATGTATTCCAATATAAAACTGCAGGAAATTAAAATTCCGATGTTTTACGGTGAAATGAAACAATGGTCGTCATTCCACGATCTTTTTAAAAGTTTGGTGCATGATTCGAAGCACTTTACAGAAGTGGAAAAGATGTTCGATTGAAGACATCATTAGGTGGAGAAGCTGGTAGATTAATTCAACATCTACCAGTAACAGCAACAAATTATGAAGCTGCTTGGCAAATTCTCAAGGAAAGGTATGAGAATAGAAGGCTACAATTTACAGCACAAGTAGACAGACTACTTGATCAACCGACAGCAAATGGAGAAAGTGCACAAAGCATGAAGCAGCTGTTAGATACCACCAAAGAATGCATGTATGCTTTAAAATGGCTAAATCTAGATTTAAATGACGAACAAGCCATCATAGCTCGGATAGTGGTTCGAAAACTAGACAAAGAAAGTCTACGTTTATACGAGCAAAACGTAAAAAAAAAGTAGGGATATACAAAGCCTAGATGACGTCTTCAGTTTTCTGGAACAGCAATATCAAGCTCTAGAAGCAATACGCGACAGAAAACCAACTAAATGGAACAATCAAAAGCAGCCACAGCGAACACCTACATTTTATACAGCGGCACAAAATAATTGTGTATACTGCAAGGTTCCTGGGCATCAAATTGGTGAATGCAGAAAGTTTATTTATTATTAATGTGCATATACTTTATTTATTTATTTATTTATTATTAATTCACGCCAATCGGCTTTGTACAGAAAAATTTAACATAAATAAGAATAAAAAAGAAGGCATACCCATGACTAGGTAAATCACACATCAATGATACAGTATTGATACATTATTAATTAGCACCATTAATTAATTCCTTAACCCTAGAGACGTAGCTCGCATATGTACAACCAAACATATTAATATTTTCATAGTGTCTATTGACTAAGTCTACAACCCTGCTCCTCGGTCCGCCCCGCACGTAGTTCTTCGATGAGTTGATTGTTTTTAACAGTCTGTGCGACCTCAGACCAGGCATACGGCCTACGATGCCGAATTGTTCCAATATTTCCGGAGAGTCGATTAATCCATTTAGTGATTTAAAGGCAAACAAGAGATCTGATACTTGTCTCCGACTCATCAGGTCGCAAATCCCAAATTGACCACGAACCTCCTCCGAGCCTCCGACCCATCCTTTACGTCCCAGGAAGTACGCGACATATTTACAGAGTTTCTTCTGCACTCTCTCCACTTTGTCAATGAGGCAGTCGGTATGTTTCAGACATTGACTACGATGAATCGAAGAAGATTCATAACAAACAACAAGTTATGCTACATTTGCCTTGAACACGTATATGAAGGAAAATGTAATAATAAAAAGAAGTGCAATAAGTGTGAAAGAAATCATCATAATTTATTGCACTTCAATGAATTCCAAAAAGGAAAAGGAGGAAGTGAAGAAAATGTCACAAAAACATCTTCCACAATGATGACGAAACATTCGGAAATGGCGATACTCCTAGCAACAGCACAGATAAGGGTGAAGGCAGCAAATGGAGAGTATGTGACATTGCGAGCTCTAATCGATCAAGGATCCCAAAAAACTACTATTTCCGAAGAAGCATCTCAAATACTTAATTTACCAAGAAGAAGAGAAGTAACTGAACTACAAGGTTTAGGAAATACCACAGTGGGAGTGTCCAAATTTAAAATCAACATTAAAATCAAGCCGAGATTCCTAAGCAACGAGGCGTACAATGTCGAAGCACTAATTTTGCCGAAATTAGCGAGTGCTCAACCAGACAAAACGTTTAAATGGGATATAGAACAATTGAAAAACTACACTTTAGCTGATCCCAATTTCAATAAATCAGATCGAATCGATATTGTCATTGGAAGTGACATATATGCCGACATACTAGAAGAAGGTATATTTAAAAAGGATCGAATACTAAGTCAAGCTACGAAATTGGGCTGGATATTGTCAATACAATTTAGCAGCGGTTACTACAACATTGGAGAAGTTTTGGGAAATAGAAGACGCTACAACTCCAGCAGATACAGCAGATGATGATGAATGCCTAAGAATTTTTGAAAAAACAACAGTAAGAAATGGAAATAATCGATTTGTCGTCAATCTACCTTTTAAACAAAAAAAGAATTAGGCGATTCTCGCAAACAAGCTATGGCGAGGTTTCTTAATCTTGAGAAAAGGTTCGCTACAAATAACGAGTTAAAACAACAATATGTGCAATTTATGAAAGAATATTCAGAAATGGGCCACATGGAAAAAGCAAGTGAAAATAAATGCGGAAAATACTATTTGCCACATCAAGCAGTGATTCGAGAAGACAGTATAACGACTAAACTACGAGTAGTTTTCGATGCGTCTGCAAAAACTACAAATGGAAGCAGTTTAAATGACATCCTCTTCATAGGACCGAGACTTCAAAGAGATATATTTGACATTATAATCAAATGGAGACTTTGGCAATATGTATTAACTAGTGATATTGAAAAGATGTTTCGACAAATTAAAATAACAGATAGTTATCAAGATTACCAACGTATATTGTGGAGAGAAACAAAAGGAGAGCCGATAGAAGAATACAAACTACAAACAGTTATATATGGGACAGCATCAGCTCCTTTTTTGGCAACGAGAACTTTACAAGAAATTGCCAAACTATGCGAGCCCCACAACTATTTGCTTTCAAACATCATTCAAAACGACTTCTACATGGACGATTTAATGACAGGAGCAGATTCAATAGATGAATGTAAGGCCATTCAGTATGAAATATCGAAACAACTACAAAAATATGGATTTCACTTAAGGAAGTGGATGTCAAACAACAGTGAAATCATAGCAACAATTCCGGTAAATAACGCGAATGAAGTAATAAAAATAGCAGAAGACGAAACAATAAAGACATTGGGTATTCAATGGGATCCTACCAAATACATGTTTGGATTTAATACGAATCTTTCAACGCAAAAGCTGGTTACAAAAAGACAAGCTTTGTTTGATTTAGCGCGAATTTTCGACCCAATGGGATGGCTTTCACCAACAACCGTTATAGCAAAGTTATTTATACAGAAACTTTGGTTGATGAAACTCAACTGGGACGAGTTACTTGACGAGAATTTAACAAAAGAATGGCAAGAGTTTATGCAGCATATACCAGAGATAAAACGAATAAAAATTCCTAGATGGTTTGAAACTAAAAACAACTTTAAATTTGAACTACATGGATTCGCAGATGCTTCAGAGAAAGCTTATGCAGCAGTTGTATATACTAAAGTTGGATCAGTTATAACAATTGTTGCTGGTAAAACTAAAGTGAATCCAATTAAAAATAAGAAAACGTTACCAAAACTGGAACTATGCGCGGCTCACCTACTTGCTAAATTGCTGCAAAGGATAAAAACAGTCATCAACAGAGAAATGAAAATATTTGCTTGGAGCGATTCAACTATAACGTTAGCATGGATAAATAATTGCCAAAGTAAAGACAGATTTATTAGAACACGAATAGAAGAAATCAAATTACTTGTTTCCAATGCGAAATGGCAACACGTTGGAACAAAGGACAATCCAGCTGATGTAGCAACCAGAGGGGTACTGGCGAACAAACTAATAGAACACGATCTATGGTGGAAGGGACCAAAATGGTTGCGAGAAGAGAACATCATTGGCCAATAAAGAAGATTATTCAAATCGATGCAACGTATGTGACAACCTCAGAGGAATTACATTTCTTGGATAAGGTAATACTTAAATATTCTAGTTTAAGCAAATTAATAAGGGTAGTAGCTTATATTTTGCGATTTGTAAAAAGAATAGGAGGGAAAAACTGCCCTGAATACTTAGTTAAATCTGAAATGAAGAAAGCTGAAGAAATGTTAATAAGATATCAGCAAAAATTACAATTTAGAGAGGAAATTCAGAGTTTAGAAATAAAAAAAGAAATTAATCATAAAAGTAGCATTGCAAGCTTAAATCCAATTTTGGATAATAAGGGAATCCTTCGTGTAGGAGGTAGATTGGGTAATTCAAATCTTCACTTTAATCAAAAGCACCCAATAATATTAAATAAGTCACATTTGTCATCATTGATAATTGAAAATATTCATAAAATAACTTTACATGGAGGAAACAAGTTAATGGAATCAATGATTAGAAGGAATTACTGGATTGTTGGATTGAAGAATTCTATAAAAAAGACAATTCGAACTTGTAGTAGATGCGTACGTTACCGCAAAGAAGTAGCAAAACAATTAATGGGAAATCTTCCAGAATTCCGAGTATCTATGTCAATTCCATTAACACACGTTGGTATAGACTATGCAGGACCGATTCATATGAAATGTTCAAAAGGACGAGGACAAAAAACATTTAAAGGATATATAGCTGTATTTGTTTGTATGGCAACAAAAGCTATTCATTTAGAAGCAGTAAGTGATTTAACAACCGAAGCGTTCCTAGCTGCTTTGAAAAGATTTTTTGCTAGAAGAGGTAAAAGTCAACATATATATTCGGACAATGGAACAAATTTTGTCGGAGCTTGTAGAAGATTAGACCGAGATTTTGAAATGGCAATCAAAAATAATTCAGCCGTAGCTCCCATATTAGAAGCAGATAAAATTCAATGGCATTTCGGGCCCCCGGCAGCTCCTCACTTCGGAGGAATTTGGGAGGCAGGAGTGAAGTCGGTGAAATATCATTTAAAAAGAGTGATAGGCGCAACTAAATTGACATTTGAAGAAATGATTACTTTGCTATCACAAATTGAAGCAATACTGAATTCACGACCTTTATGTGCGATAGATAGTGAAAGCGACATAGACGTTTTAACGCCTGGCCATTTTTCAATAGGATGTCCAATAATAGATTGTCCTGAAGCAATTAATGATAACCAAATAGGTTCATTAGATAGATGGAAATTAATACAAAAACTTAAAAAAGACTTTTGGAAACGATGGGAAAGCGAATATGTTGTAATGTTGCAACAACGCATGAATTGGAAAATCAAACAAGCTAATCTAGTACAAGGACAAATAGTTATTATCAAAGATGAAGAAACTCATCCAGCCAAATGGCCATTAGGAAAAATTATTGAAACTCATCCGGGAACGGATGGAAATATAAGAGTTGTAACTCTAAAATTACAAAATGGCATACTTAAACGGCCCGTTCACAAATTATGCCCACTGGAGGTAACAAACAGCAGTAGAGCAGAGGAAGCAAATCATGTGACAAGTTTGCTGACTTCGAGAATAACAAAAAATACTGCGACCTCAGAACGACCGAGTAAATGAAGCAAATTGATGATGTGGTTCTTAACGATACTCATGCTAGCAACACAAACTAAGTCATTATACATTAATGATACATCTAAATCAGGAGCTTCAGTGACTAAACTAAAAAATAATACAACAATATATTTGGAACCGATTAGTAAAATGGACATAATAAATTCAAAATGGAATTTAATAGTCTATTACGAATTAGGTACTTATTATGATCGGATGCATAAAATACAAGAATTTATTAACAGACTTGAAAATCAATGCAAAATATTGACCTATTACGAAGATGCCTGCATAATGATTACTGCAACTTTAAATGACAAATATAATAGTCTTAAAGCAAATAATGAATTGTTTATGAAAAAACAAAATAGAAAAAAGCGAGCACCATTCGAATTCGTTGGTTCAATTTACCATATATTATTCGGAATTATGGATGCTGATGACCGAGAAAATATGGAATCAAATATTAGAAATATTTTCGACAACCAAAAAGATATAGCAAAATTGTTTAAAAGGCAGACATCGGTAGTTGATTCTACCATAAATATATTAAAAAAGACAACAGATGAAGTTAACCGTAATTTTGAGAAAATGAATCAACAACTTAATAAATTTTATAACGAACTAATAAAAGATCAAAATGCTGAACGAATGACCTTGATGTTTCAAATATTAACCATTTCAATAGGAATAGTTATGGACGAATGTGAAGAAATCCAAACTTCAATAATTAATCTTCTAATTGACATAAATCATGGTCGCATAAATCCAAAACTATTAAAGCCTTCGCAACTTAATAAAGAAATTGAATTTATTAGAAACAAACTACCACACAAATTAATACTACCTGGAAGACAATCGGGTAACGAATTAAAAGAAATTTATAAATCGATGACTGCTAAAGGTTTAATTGTTGATTCACGGCTAGTCATAAACCTAGAAATTCCCTTAATGTCGTATGAACCGTCAAACGTATATAAATTAAATCCACTTCCAATAAATTACAAAGGGAATATGATTATTCCAGAAATAAAGGCAGAATATTTAATATACAAGTTTGATTTGAATCAATATTCACTTATAAACCAAGTAGATCTAGATAAATGTTCTACTAACTCAGAGAATCATTACCAATGTCCTGGAAATTTAGCTTGGAAATCAGCGACGGATAATTCATGTGAAGTAGCAGCTTTAAAACAATTAGAAAATGAAGCATGTGATTTCAAACTTTCTACAAATAAAAACGTTTGGATAAAATTATCTTCTCAAAATCAGTGGCTTTTCAAATTATTTAGCAAAGCAATGATATATCTAGAATGTGATAATAATCAACAAATGCATATAGAAATCCCTAGTCAAGGCATTATGACAATAAGAGAGGATGCACAGTCCGGCATGAAGGAGTAACTGTAACAGCATCTCATCACATACAATCCGAAATTAAAAAAGAATTGCTATCCTCTTCTTGGGTTAAAGATATTGAAGATATTCCAGAACTACAAATAAAACCTTTTGATTCAACATTAATAAACAATACCAAAGATATCGCACATCTTAAACAACAAATATAACTCCTCAAAACAGAAAATATAAAATTAAAAGGTATAAATTTTCATCACGTAAGTGGTCACGTTTCGCTAACATTAGTTTTGATAATAGCATTAATCATTACTATTTTATATATAAGACCCAAATGTGTAACAAGAACTGTTCCATTTGAACTTCCAGTTAGACATAATTAAAAAATATTAATAATAAAACATAATATACAAGTAAAGTTAAGATACAACTTTGGCCCCTGGCAGAATGTTCATAAAGATATGAACATGAATGTTTTGTAACCTTAAGATAGAATTATATATACAAAATTATATTTTTGGCACAACTACATTAATACATAAGAATATACATGTAAACAATAAATTAAATAAAAAGTATATACAGTCCACTAAATGTCAAGTGCAATGGTAAGCAACAAAATTGTAATATGAGACTTGCTCATAAAAATGTGAAAATCATTGCACATAAAAGAAAACTCATAAATTAGAGTATACATAATACTAATATTAAAATACAAAATATACATACTGAAAATATTAATGCACACAAGCAATAGATAAGAAAGTATTAAGAGTGTGTACGTATGTGTATAAGAGCGTTAGATGCACTAATCTAAAAAACTATAAAATATCAATTCGTTGGTATCTCAAAAATGCAATAAAAATATAATACATATTTACACATGTGTATGCACACTAAGCATACACACATATACATATATACATAGTTAAGAAATTAGAATTAAGAAATGTATTGAGGGAAGAAATTTTAATAAAGAAAACCAGAGTCAAAAGTGAACTCTCACAGTACAGACTTAAGCAAAGACTGTCTTAATCTGTACACTAAATTTCGCACTAGTTGCCAGACAACATTCACATTTTTCTATTTTAGTACCGCTATGGTCTTGTTTCTGAATGCATGCAAACTTTCTACGTATATTACCAAGTAACTATTGTTTACAAAAATATTAAAACTGTGGCGTGCAGTTATTTTCCCTATAATTTTAGAGCGCGGTTAGCCAAAATTCGCGCACTGTATTAAAACTGTGGCGTGCAAAGCTACTTACTATTTTAAGATCGCTGCTAAACAAAATTTGCGCACTGTGGTTCCTCAGTTTTTGAGCTCTCGATCTGAAATTTTGTACACATCCTTTCTCTTCAAGAAGCTACTCATTTGTCGGACCCGCCGATATCGGCTCGCTACATAATATATTTGTGACACTACTTAAGGGGGTATTCTACTCTAGAAGCATGAATTTCAGGTAATTTTTAAAGTGTCGTAAAAAAGGCATTTAATATTTTTACTATCCATTTTTTATGGTGTTTTTATTGATATCTTAAGAATACAGCAAACAAATTTTACAAAAAAATATTAAAAATTAAAATAATTAGAGATGGGTGGGGGGGGTCGGTGGTGGAGGGACAGGTGTAAAAAAAATGGCGCATCCTGGTGACATTGATCCTGTCTCTCCTGGTGGTCTGAAAAAAAATCAAAAGAAAATCTTAATCAGTAACAATGCTGTTATAGTCCCTACCTCAGGGAACTCGAAAATTTTTTTTTTTTTGAAAAATGGCGACTGCCTGAAAATAAAAATCATTTTTTACGCTTTTTTTGAAATTCCTGAATTTTTATAAAATATTAAAGACAAAAATTTTGACACGATGCTTATAGAAACGATAAAGGATTATATAAAGAAAGTTCACACAAAACTTCAAGTAAATCGGTTATATAGAACTTGAGATAATGCCGGTACCGTGTGGAAAAAAGTAGTTTCGAGAAAAACGCGTTTAAAAAATTCGATACGGCCGAACCGGGCTAGGCACTAACTGGAGCTCTTAAAATAATTTTAATTTTAAAAAAATCGAATTTTTCAAAATTCTAGAGTAGAATACCCCCTTAATAGGTAATAAAGGTGCAGAAAAAAATTAATTTTGTCTTGGTGGATATAAAACTGGAAAATATTATTACGTTATATATGTAGTTCACTTTTTAACTTTTAATGCAAAAATTTCAAGAACAATAAGTTTCCCTGGAGAACTGTTTCTATCCACTCACACCCCTACTAACCTTAAACTTCAATCTATACAAAAGTGGCATAACTCTATATAATTGTTAGTATGCAACTTAACTGTTAGTAGATACAATGGTTCACAGAAGTATTTTGCATAACCCTTATCATTCTTTTTATTGAAATTTTCAGTGGTTAAAGTAGGCGATTTCTTTTATTTAAATGTGTAAGTTTATTTATCCAATTTTTCTTTAAATAGAAAGGCTCACAAAAGTATTTTGCTTTCGGTTTTAGTTCTGCTGGTTGGTGCAGATTTTGTTTGTTTTTCTATTTTTCGATAATTTGCAATATTTTAATTACATATTTTCTATGTATAAAATTAATTTTGCACTTATATTTTTCACTTTTATATCCACTACCACTTCACTAATTCGTTTGTAAACGTTTATTTTAAATTATGTATTAGAAAAACAGTTTTAATTCAATTTTTAACTTATTGTTAAAATTTATTTACTTAAAAATAACGAAAGAGCTACAAACTGTCAACTAATCAGTGTTACCTTATCGACATCATTTGTTAAATAACTAAAAGAAATAAAGTAAACAGATTATACCCCATATACGAGAATCAACAATCTATAAAAAAATAACTCTGATCGGTCAAACACCGGGGTGTATCAGATTTTTTTCGCGTAAAACTTCTTTTTGCGTGGCCGGCCTTCGGCCTTTGCACTATATTATATAAAATAAATGTGTACAAATGAATTAGTGTATATAAAATTTAAAAATATAAGTGAAAAATTAATTTTATATATAGAAAATATGTAATTAAAATATTGCAAATTTTCAACTTCAAACGCGAATATCTCGAAAACTATAAGCTTCCTGCGGCTATATTCTTTGTCTGTTGAATCTCCTCTATCCGACCATACCCATTTTATTCCCGAAAACCAGGGACGGTATCCTAAGCCGACTCATTATTTTGCACCTTCACAATAAATGTAAATCCACAAAATATATTAGTAATATGTTTAGTCGATGTTGCCAACCTGTAGAAAGTGTAGTAAAAAGGTGCAAAGAACGCGGTAAATTAGAAAACGTGGGCCGTAGTGGACGACCAAAGTTACTGACAGTAAGGGAAGAGCGTAAAATATTACAAGAAAGTCGTGAAAATTTCAACAGTGCACAGAGTGCTTAGAAATAACAATATACACGGCCGCGCTGGAAGAAAAAAACCATCAATATATTTGAACAAACTAACAAACGCTTTTTAAGCGAAAAAACTTGACGAACCCCTGTGTTGAACCGACCAGTGTTATTTTTTTGAAGCCCGACCGAAGGCCGCCAACAGAAAAAGGAGTTTTACGCGGAAAAAACTTGACACACCCAGGTTATTTTTTTGAAGCATTGATTATTTGACAGACTGCAGCCCTTTAGTTGTTGTCAAATAAATAGATTTGGACAATAAGTTTAATATTGATATAAAACTATTTTTGCACTATATAATGTAAAAAAATGTGTACAAACGATTTAATGAAGTGTTAGTGAACATAAAAATGAATAATATAAGTGTAAAATTAATTTTAAATCCAAAAAATACGTAATTCAAATAGCGATAATTTTCAACTTTGAACGCAAATATCTCGAAAACTATTGGTTTTCTGCGGGTATAACTTATATTCTTTATCTGAAGAACCTCCTCAATCCGACCATACCCATTTCATTTCCGAAAGCCTGGAACGGTATTCTAAAGTTTTCCCTGAATTTGAAGTGAAAAATGTGCTAAAGTGTGTTAAATGCAGTGAAATAGCTTGTTGAAATGTTCGAATTTTGGGAATTTTTGAACTTTACAGTCGAATATCTCGTAAACTAAGCGTTTGCGGTACCTATAACTTTCTATATTTTTTAATCAGGAGGACTTGCTCTTTGACATTTACAACTGATTCCAACAAAGCAATTTAATGTAATAGTTATATTTTTAATTTCAGTTATGCCTAAAGCTAAGTTAAATAAAAAAACTTAAGTAATCTCGTAGATTTTTATTGTTCATCAGTAAGCAAAATATTTTTAGGAGAGATTTTATTTTTATTCTTTATTTGTTTTATGACAATTAAAGCGTTAATTTCAAAATTTCTCAGTCTTTATGAACTGGATTGACTGCAAAGAAAAGAATTCTTAAGTGAAAAGTTGCATAAAAACTAAAATTAAATTCTCTTTAAAATGAGGAAAAAAACCTGAAACCGGTTCACCGGTATATTAAATTATTTCTCTGTAAACAATATTTAGAACTTTTTTCTCAGGAGATAAAATAAAAAGATTATTTTTATTAGTGACTCGCGACAAAGCTACGTAAAGCTGGCCATGAGAGAAACAATTGATACTTAGGTCCAGTCCAGCGACTTCTAATGTTTGGCCTTGAGATTTGTTTATTGTCATAGCGAAACAAAGTTTTAAAGGAAATTGGAGGCGTTTGAACTGAAAAGGCAAGTCTGTCGGAATAATAGGTATTCTGGGTATTAATACAATATCTCCAGCGCGACATCCAGTTACAATCTTACACTCTATTTAATAATTTTTGAAAGATACTATGACCAAGCGGGTGCCGTTACAAAGTTTTGGAGGATTTAGGTTTCTTAACAAAATAACTGGTGAGCCTAGTTTAAGATTAAGTTTGTGCGGAGGTGCGCCAGACGGATTTAATGAATTAAGAAATTCGGTTGGAAAATTAACTATTTGCTCAGAATCGACAACTGTGTCGACTGAATAGTAAGTCTTATTAGGGGCGTCAAATTTGCATTGAACCATGTCATTAATTACATAACATTCGTTATTTGTTGGAGTTAAAATAAGCTCTCTCCTTAAACCAATCCAATGTTTTCCCACCTTACATTTGAAATATCTGGATAGACCTTTTCTATAAGTTCTTCAAGGTTTTTAACAGGTACACAAAGACTTTGGTTTATGTCTACTTTACAGTTTTTGTCTGTCATTTGCCCATGACCTAAATTTGCAGTAGTGTCTTACCGAAAATTTCATTTTCTAGACCTGGGGTCAGCCTCATGTTCTTTTTTAATTGGACATTATAGATATGTTTCCACAACTTTGATCTTTTCAAGCACGCATTTACCTCATCTGCCCTTGTTCCCCTAGGAACCACGGGCAAAATTTGACCAAAGTCTCCAGAAAATAGTACTGTGCATCCACCCATAGGTGAAACTTTGTTGCGTAGGTCTTGCAGTGTTTTATCTAAAGCCTCTACCTCCTGATTTGTGTGCCATTGTAGCTTCATCCCAAACTATAAGCGAGCAGTCTTGCATAACTTTAGCAGTACTGCTTTGTTTAGGAATGTTGCAAATTTGGCTTATTTCCTCAGTTACCTTAAGTGGAATTTTAAACATTGAATGAGCAGTTCTTCCTCCATCGAGAGAAGAGTTGCTGCTATGCCTGAGGATGCAACAGCTAACGCGATTTTCCCTAAAGACGGAACTTTGCCAATAGTAAATTAATAAGAAAGGTTTTCCCAGAGTAAACCCCCAGGGGCATCAAGAAAGAATATTTTTCCCTCACAATTAAAAGCAGAACTCAAAACTAAATTATATATACTTTTTTGTTCTGAATTAAGCTTATCTTCATTACGTCTAACAATTTCAAGTAGTTGATGTTGATCATATGATTTTTCTCTCTCGTATAGTCTATTATTGACAGTGTTAACGCCAGTTATCAGTGCAAGGGAAAAATCGGTAACTGTTTTACCGCAAAGAGAAATTAAAATTTTGTTAAGGTCACACAAAGCCTCATCAAAAATTAATTGATTGTAACCTAAATTTTGATTACCAGCTTTTCGTTTTTTTTTTTTTTGCAATATATCTCCTGACATACTTTCTTTAAATTTATTCCAAAGTTCAACAGAATCCGAAACTTGACAAAAAGACAAAATTATAGCAAATAAATATCGCATCGAAACAGACGAAGCACTAATTTCTGCTTCCAGTAGAGTTTGCTCCCAAAGTGAATCATCTTCCAACAAATCCAAAGCTTTGCAGGCTGCTTGAGAGGAACTAAAAGCCCTACCTTGAACAGTTTTCAAAAATTGGAAAGAAGTTGGGCCTTCGACTTTATGTAAAAGCATCCTTAGGTAAAAGCATTCACTATTATTGGGATGAACAACATAAACTCTTCCCAAGGCGTCTCCTTTTTTTAAGTTTTCGTAACCCTCAACAGGAGAGCCTATTTTCCTACGTTGGAATTTTTTTGTAGATCCATTCCACGTGTAAGAAGCAAGAACTTTGTCGTAGGTTATAGTTTTGGCGAAATCATCATTTGCACATAACTTAAAAAAAGCCGTTAAAGTCGTATCTGTTGGATTATTAACAATATCACGCACGTTATTTTCGTTGAAATATGTATATCCTTTGGCCGTTTTCTAAATGAACTGATAGATGAGTAATAGTAGGATAGCGATCATAGATATCAAAAGAGAAAATTCTCCACAGAGCTTCCGACGTGCATGTGTATCTTCCAGACTGAAATTCTTGAATTTCATCTTTCGAATTTATTGTAAAAGTTGCTTAGTCGCTACCCTTATTTATGTATTTACTTACGTATTTAATAGATTTTATAGAACTGCAGAGCTCCACATTGATATGGGCATTAAAAGCTTTTAATAACACAGGGTTATATGGTACCACCCAGCTATTATCAACAGTGTAGTTGCGCAACGATGCTGTTTGACCTCCTTCTGCTGGGGATAAACGGCGATATTTTGGATATCCATCATCCCCACAGGATGTGTTATCTTGAAAAGCTTTTGGATATTTTTTTATACAGCGATTCTCTTTCATACATGGAGCGTTAGGGTTTAAAGCACCGCATGGTCCATGTATCATGTGCTTCACTACCAAATCGTGCAAAATTGGATCGCATTGCTTATTCGGCGGAAATAACACTATCAACTTGATTTGCTGTTATCTTATTTTTTAACCAAAGCAATAGATGCACATGTGGAAGTCCACGCTTTTGCCATTCCACAGTATACATATGGCACTGAGGCGGGCCAAATATATGAGCTTTGTTAATTAATTTTAACAGCTTTTTAATTTTTAAGTTAAAAACTCTATTGATAATATCATAGCGCTGTTAAACAACAGTGTTTGAATCTAAATTGGTTTTAATTTCTTCCCAGTTAGGGTTGCATGTAATTGTTATGAACAATTGACCAATTTGATTTGGTTCTTCATTTGATTTTAAAGCATCCTTCAAATGAATATAGTTCTCTGCACGTAACTGTTTTTGGTTATTTCGTAAATACGCCAGACGCTCTGTCTCAATTTTAGCGTATTGATCAACTATGTACTGATTCATTAACATTCCATACTTATGAATAGGGTTGAACAAATATTCTTTTACCATTAAACGGTAGCAATAAAAGCTCATGCAGGAAACTGTTTTTGAGATAGGCTCTTTTGAATTAGGATCAATTTGTGGAATATTTGTGTAGTAACCGTTTTCACCGCGACAAAATACTAGTGGGTATTGGAGACTATCATAACTACGATGAAGTTCAGAAATTCGAAGTAAATTGTTGCACCGACTTTTTAAAATTATGTCCCTTTTATTAAATTCTTGACCAGTTATCATGACCGCAACTTCACTGGTACATGGTGCATTGTATCGACCAGGATGACTTCCGACAGGCACTTTATTTGCATGAATAATTACTTGGAAATCTGGAGTATTTGGTGGAACACTTACTAATGCAGTTTTAAATGACGAAATATACGCGTTATGTTCATGCAACATGTCTTGCAAAACCCTTACAACTCCTTTGTCAACTACTTGCGCTGCTCTACTACATCTTACGGACGCTTGTGCTTCAGAGTCTGAAATAAAATAAATCTGAAGGAATTGATGCCCTTGGTCTAATTCTGGAAACAAACTACCTGCTAAGTGGTAAACTTGCCCATGTATCTTAAACGTAGGCAATTAACCACGCTCGACCATTTGATTACTCCGAAATGGAGTAAATTGGAATGCATTGTTGTAGTTCCGTATATTTTGCAAAAAATGAGTCGATTTTGGATGATTACCTGTTAATAAGGACTTTAGTGGTTCGGGTGGAGGGGGGATTTCTTCTAAATAGACTTTTCCAACAAGGCAGCGCATGCCAACTGATTCACCTGAATATCTTTTGGCAGAACAAAAACTACAAACAATTGACATATTTCCAATTGAAATATATTGGTCATTCACGCCACAAATGTTGGCTGGCTTCAAAACGGCGCGCATGGTTTCTAACCCTATTTTGCATCAGGCGCGCCTCCCGCTGACTTTCTGTTTCAATAGTACGTGCATTGCGCTGTCTCTTCGCACGTACAGATAGTACGTCGTTATCAGTACGACGTCGGAGCATGCTTTAATTAAATTTTTAGATTTAGTAGTCGCTATTTATTCAAAAATTCTCGCAATTTTGAGAAAACACGAAAAACGCTCAGTTCTATTCGCTTGCTAATTCGAGAATGATTAATAATTTCCATCAGCTGACCACATGTTACAAATATGCCACTCATGTTGCCTCGCAGAGGAACGGAGTGAGAATTTATTCTTTTCTGAAGTATCGAACATGCTTGCAAACTGTCGTTCAGCATACAAATACATACATATAGTGTTTTCCGCGACAATGCCCATATCCAGCATTCCATTCCATGTCTTGCCGCGCTTGCACATACATATATACACACAATTATATGGAAATATAAGTATTAATCTCTACGTTGGAATATACAAATGTTTCAATACCACTAATACGTATGGGGCTTTGCGAGAACATGTTGTAATCAAACAAATTTCATTTCTAGCGAGCAGGTTGCGCAAAATTGTTCGCCTTGCCGCGGATGCATAGAACATTAATTGATACATACATATATACACATGTTTCAATTCAACTCTTTTTTTCATTTATGCTTTGCGCTTCTCCTGCATGCAGCAACAGGCGACAATAATAACGAAGCTTGCATAAAACAGAATAAAAAATGTTAAAAGGGGCCTATATTTTAATTTTTTTTCGTATTAATATTAATATGAACAATGCAATAACTGATGCAATTTGCTTAAGAAATGTTCAATTCATTACATCTTTTTTTCCTTTCTAAATTGATGCAGTAGTTTTAAAGATATTGGAGTGTGAAGATAAAATTAGTCTATTTTTAAGGTTATTTGCTTATTGTCGCGCCTTTATAAGGCAAAATATTTTTTAAGGTATCCTACGTTGGAGAGGCGGGCTCAAGGTATGTTTTGCAAAAACCGGAATAAAATCGGTTAAGATTTAGCTGAGCTGTGAAGTAACATACACATTTTAAGGCTTTATTTTATAAGATGTAGAGATTATATTTAAAATATGAGTTTTGGATATAAAGTGGTTATATTTTACGGTTATTATGCACTCATATTGAAACAAAATTTGAGTTTTCGTACTGTACTGTAACCTTACACTTTATTACGTAACATTATAGTAGAGGAATTTCAGCGAATTGCCTTGTCATCACATGGAAGCGCCCCATTTCTTCGTAAATTTTGGTAAACAAATGAGGTTCAAACGAGTGTAAAATGCAATTTTTAAAATAAAGATTTTTTAAATAAAAAACCTGCTAAAAGTGTAAAATGTGGATTTATTTAAAAGATTATAGTGTAATTTAATTAATTTGAAGAGAAAAATGTGAATAAAGTGGGTTTAACGTGGTGAAATAGCTTCTTGAAATGTTCGAATTTTGCGAATTTTTGAACTTTAAGGTTGAATATCTCGTAAACAAAGCGTTTGCAGTACCTATAGCCCTATATATTTTTTTATCAGGAGGACTTCCTCTTTCTAACGGTATCTTCAAATCGCGGCGCCAAAGAAATCGGAATTGTGCCGTATTTTATATCATTAGTTATTCCTATTCTTTATTGGGGGAATGTTTAGTTTAGTATATCATTTTGAAGAGGTTTTGCGCAAAGGGGGAGGGGGCTGGGGGCTTGCTACCCCCCTCATTTGAAAGGTAATGAATGGAGCTTTTGAATAATAGCACCCTTCCCCCCCGCGATTTTTTATTCCAAATTTTCGTTATATGGACGTATTTTGTTAATACTTTCAACCTTCGATCCGAAACGAGTCCTATGTAAAGTAACCCAAATGTATATAAGACCTACCATTTTGATTCGTTGGGTTATTACTGTCTTCCTTTTGTGCTTATTTTCTTCGTCGTTTGACAGTTCATATTCGGTAATTTTGCTTACATTTCAAGGAACAGTATAACACGTAATTGAAAGCTGTTTTATTTATTAAATTGTACATAAAATTGCAACTTAAAATTCATAATTTATCATTAGTTCAATTAAATATATTTCAAAGAATGTATGTGTGTTAAATTGGTTAAATTTTTTGCAAGCAGTGCAACAAAAACTTCAAAAGAAGAGAGTCATTGTTTGAGAAAATGAAAAAATGTGCGTTTTTTGCTTACTTACTATATCTAAAAAACAAATTAACATTTAACAATAAATTTACATTTAAAACAAAGTTTAATTCATTGGCTATCCCTGCTATATAAATTAAAAAAAATCCGTGTACGCATTTAAGAGGAATAAGCAGTGAAAATGATATACTAAAATAAACCCAACCCCTTTATTGTTGTTTAAAAAATCAAATAAAAAAAATATTTACCTTTAACCTTTGCTTCTATCAAAATGGCACATCAAGTGCTAATTCAGCCCGATAGGGCTGCACTCCTACATAACCTTTGCTCCAGTGTTATGTATCAAACTTATATATTTGTTCAATTCACAACCTGTCGTAAAGCATGGTAAAATCGTAATTATAAATTTTTACACTTCTTTTTTTATAATTTTACGATGCTTTACGACAGGTTGTGAATTGCTCAATTGAAACAAACGTTATTCATTTAAAAAATTACCTCAAAATTAGCATTAGCATCGACCTTCTTTTTAGTTGCGATTATAACGGTAGCTGAAGGTCTATAAGAAAATTTATTGCACTTATACTCCATATTTCACTTTGAGCCAAAAGTTATTATTTCCGGCACTGCATTGTATTAACCTTTATTCAATTAGGTAATTTAGAAGCATTGCGTATACACTTAGGACTGTAATAAAAGACCACATTAATTAATTTTACTGTGTTGTTTTCTTTTCCGAAAACATATAACAGCTGACTATTAACACTATAGCCAACTTATAACGAGGCATCTCGACAGGATAAAATTTATGTCACACTAACTGTATTGCCGTGCCTATTGCCTGTAGAGACTCCATAATTAGTATTTCATACATTGTAAGCAATAAGCTGTCACTTCACCAGTTTGACAGCACAGTTTTCATTTCTATGAAAATTTCGAAGAGGCAACATATCCCATTTGCACATATGCCGACCGCATTTTCATTTCGGTAATATGAAATTTGGAAGAGCGAGTATTAAGACGGTTGTGTTATAGTATAAAAGGCACAATTCCGATTTCTTTGGCGCCGCGATTTGAAGGTACCGTTGGAAAGAGGAAGTCCTCCTCTTAGTTTACGAGATATTCGCCCTCAAAGTTCAAAAATTCCCAAAATTCGAACATTTCAACAAGCTATTTTACCACATTAAACACACTTTACTTACATTTTCCACTTCAAATTAATTAAATCAAACTATAAACTAAAAAATAACTCCACATTTTACACTTTTAACGATTTTTTTACCGAAGAAATCTTTATTTTAAAAATTACATTTTACAATCGTAGTGAACATCATGTGTGTGCTAAAAATTACGACGAAATGGAGAGCTGCCATGTGATAATAAGGAAATTCGCTGAAATTCCTTTTTTCCCAAAAATTCTTCCACCCATTTATATGGATATATTCTTTATTTTATTTAATAAACAAATAAGTAATATTATATAGTAATATCATATAATAATATTATATAATAACGTATTATTAAAAGTAAATGGAAAGCGCTGACAGATATAATAACCAAAATATAACCATTTTATAACGAAAACTCAAATTTTGTTTGAATATCAGTGCAAGATAACCCAAAAATATAACCACTTTATAACGAAACTCAATACATATTTTTTTATTTTAACGCAGAAAGGAGTACTATGCGGAGGTACTTCAGTCACCGCGGGTATTCGCTCGACCAGGGTTATTTTTTAAAGCGCGGCCGAAGGCCGCCATTGCAGAAAGGAGTACTAGGCGAAAGTACTTCAGTCACATAATCACATATTACACATATTCATATGTAGAAAGTACTTTTTCATAGTTAATATAGAAAAAAGAATCACGCGAAAAAACAAACAAAGAAGAATTGTTAAAAATCCTACATATTTACTGTTTAAGATGTGGCAAGACTCGTTTTCTTCATAATTGTAAACAATCTAACCTTTTCAACGATGAGTGCGCTAATTGATTTTTTAATTAATGAATTAAGGTAAAATATAGCAAAATAAAAGTAAAATGTGAACTTATTTCAATGTTTAGAGTATATATTTAAATATACAGTGTGAAAAACGTGAAAAAATTTAGTGAAACATAGTACCATGCGTTGTTAGTGCAAGTTTTTGAACATTTAATGGTAAATATTTTAAAAAATAAAAGTTATTTTTGGATATCTCTTCTCTGGAGAAGCTCCCCTATCCGCACATTCCCCACTTATACGGAAATTCGGTTTTTTTTACCCCTCCGCCAAGTAATCGGAATCGTGCCATATAAAAATAAAATGCATTTTCCAAATAACATTTTTCCAAAAAATTAATGTTCAGTTTAATATTGTTAATTTACGGAAAAATTATGCAAATTGGGTTGGGACTGAGCGAAGTTTGAAATTTAATAAACTTATACACGCGTAAGTTAAAGCATCATTGCTCATATTAAATGTATTATTTTAATTGGTATATAAAATTTATGCCACAGTTATTATAAAGTAGTCCAAAAATATTACTCCTTATTTTTCCCAGAAATATATTTGTAAAAAAAGCATCTTTAACATTTTTTATTTTCCACATAAAATATTTAAACATTTCAAGAGCTCAAAACATGCGCTACATCAGCTGGAACCTACCTACCCTACGCCTACGGCATTTCGCAATGTGATAAAATAAATTTTTCAAGAGCTCAAAGCATATGCTACATCAGGTCGAGCAGGGTAGGTAGGCTCTAGCTGATGTAGCGCAAATGATTATGTTATGATAACAAATGCCCACATACTGATTTGGCAATGAGAATGGCAATAGATTTGACTGTTAGTATGACATAAATATTGTGCTGTCGAGATGCCCCGTAATAATTATTGGTTTCTCGCTAGTGTTCAATATTTATTGGGGACAGCTACACGATCAATATATATTGATCGCGATCCTGCATAGAGATATTGATTGAATGTCCCTGCAAGACGGGTACCCGCTAGCAAACGTGTAAGCGACTTGTATATGTTAATTTGTTCAGACAGTTGGAAAAAAGAAACACATGCCATTCGATGTTCAATGGCTTCTCGCTCTAACCAATTGCAAATATTTCATGCTGTCTTGCTCTATGTTACCTCTTATAAGGTTACCTTGTTTATTATGTTTACATCTGTTTACGATCTGTTAAAGGTAACAAATAGTTTTGATACAAACGGGTTATAGCCCTGACAGACGAGCAAAATTAATGCGCTTTAAGCAACGCTAATGCGCATTGAAATTTTATGGTGACAGACGGCAGACTTGTGCATTTGGACAGCTGATAGTGAAACTTGTTTATTTATTAAAACAAAAAGTGATATGAAAGTGTGTGAAAAAGTGAAGAATATTGGAAAAATGGATAGTAAATTGTGTTTATTTTCTGCCATCTAAAAATATTAAAATTTTTTTTGTTAGTATACTTGCACATAATTTAATTAGCTATATAAAAACTGTTTAGCGACATCTGTCAAACAATAGCAAAAATCTGTCACTTTTAACCAATGTTGCCTACTAAATTCAGACAAATGCACGAAATTCTTGTGCATTACAAACTTGAATTCACATGGGTCAAATGCGCAAATAAATGTAACTTAATGCATATTAGTCCTGTCGTCTGTCAGGGCTATTACCTATGTGTAAAGGGCCTGGCTGGCTTCACTTGCTTTGCTGTGAGAGCTGTCAAAACTGAATAGAACTATACCAGAGCTTATGACCACATGTACTCTTCCTTCAAGTGCTGAACACATTGAGCGCGCACGACAGTGAACTGAAAATGGCGTCGTGAATCCTTTTACAGGAACATTTGTGAGAAGGCAGCAACATAACAATGGCCGGCATGTACACAAGACAACACATCTGTCCATTTTGCATGTACACAATTTCGTTGTGGCCATACTAATACCTTTCACTTCAATGTAATTTTAATATTTTGTTCAAAGTGAAATTTTTTATGCAAAAAATAAGTAAATAGGTAAATTTATTTGTTTTAAATTATCAATTTTTATTAAAAATTATATAATAGAGCTATTTTATGCTTTTATTTGTAAAATAACGTCAGGTTTGTAAGAGCTTTAAATAATTTTACATTTTACATATTAGTCATCACCACTCTACCTCATCTCTCTACTGACAACTCTACTGTCGTTGGCAAATATAAAAATATATTGAAGTTAGCGAGAGCGTCAACTGTCGGCCTGCTGTCGTGTAGTCGTGCAGCTGTCAAAATAACTGTGTCCATAAGAATGTGTGTATTTTAATATTTGACAGATGCCACTTGCAATTTGTCGCGCTCAATGTGTTCAGCACTTCAAGCTTGAAGTTTCAAATAGCTTTATGTTCTATTTGCCACCGCTTTTGATAATAGATTTTGTAACTATCATTGCCAGTCGATACGATTTACGATAATATAGAATTTAAAATGCATATATATATAATAATAAATATAATGTTTGACAAAAAACTGCTTTAAATTAAATCTAAAAAAATACTTAAACTATTTCTGTTGTTTTGTTTGGCGTTCAGATCCACAAGATATTAATAATACCATGTTCATACCGAAAAATAGATTTCATTTAAGCCCTTCACTAATCAGCTCGTCCTCAGAATGAAAAAAACATCTGTGTTTGCCATTCAAGAATTCACATCGCTTAATATTTATCAAAAGAAACCATTGTCATATAGTATATTGAAATAAAAGCCGTCTTCTTTTAAATACTTTCCATATAATGGACGAATTTTTTCATTTGGGAAGTCGATTTTAAGGTGAATTTATATTCATTGCTTTAAACGAAATTTGTTTGTTTACATTTTTTCTTTTTATAGTGTCTAAATCAGCTGTGATAATGTAATAGATTTCCAATGCTGACAAGTAGATGGCAGAGTCGCACCGAGAGATTTAGAGTGGTTCAGTTTCAAATCACTTCGATGAAGTGATTTTGAACTGTCATTTTTGTATAACGAAATCTTGATAAATTTATAGGATTAGTAGGATAAACCACTCAACAGCCGAAATCGTGTGATTAAGTGTTGGTCTGAACATATCGATTTCCTCGATAAGTTTTTATATTTGTTGCTACTAAGAAATTCATTGCTGATATAAACAGATTTATTGGCAATGAGAGAGCAATTGCTAAACGTCAAAACCTCCGAACTCTGCCAACTGTCAAACTTCAAGAGATTTGACGTTTTGCAACTGGAAAAGAGTGACGAACAAAACCCTCCTTAACTCTGCCTACTGTCAGACTTCAGGAGATTTTGACGTTTAGCAATTGGAAAAGAGGGACGACCTAATTAAAGAACTGGAACTATTAAGTATTGAACGGGTTTATTAAAATAAAAGTTTACTTTTCCGGCACTTTTTCACCTTTATTATTATTATATACATTAGAGTGATTCAAAAAAAAATTTCTTTTTTTCGTTTCGTACTCGGAAAAATAGGTTCCTAGACACCTCTAAGAAAGCCTCTCCAAACATGAGTTTTTAATTGTAACGGGGAGGTCCTCCTACATACAGTTTTCTATTTTTTCTTATTATCAGATAGAAAAATTTATATCTCGCTTCCAACTACTTGAAAAAATATCTTGTTTCTTAGATTTTGTGGGGAATTGAATGCTCTACAAAAAAGGTCTACTATGATTTTTTCGTAAACCCAAACGTTTAAAAGATATTAACAGTTAAAATTTGAATATTTTTGGGAAAATTTTTTATTTCTTATGAATTTTATAACTCAATGAAAAAAATTATTATGAATAAGGTTTTTGGAGAGGCTTATGTATACACATACATTCAAACTACACACACTTTTTTCACATACTTACTTAACAATTGATATTTGCTGAAATGAATTAATTATTTGCAAATTATTTTCTAAAATTCACTTACTTACCTTTTTGTTGTACGAGCCTCCTTTACGATGGTACCATCACGAATGACATGCGTCTTTCAATCGTTTTTTTTATTACCCTCTTTGGGATTTTCTTTTGGCACTATTGACAATTATGTTTTGTCCTTCGCACTTATTCAAATAAATCAAGAAATGAAAAAAACTTTTTTCATTGCATTAGGGTAAACAAAAAATAACCCGAAAATGTGCGTTGGTGTTAGTGGATAGAGAAAAAATGTGTAGTTGGCTTGCTTCTCTGTATACAATTGTTTGAGCTATTCGTTGCATACCATTAGATCAACATACATATGTACATATATCGGCAGTATATAGCTTGCAAATTTAAACATTTACCACAAAGTAGCACTATTTTTATATCCTCCAGCAAAAGCTATGAGAGATATCGATATTGAAGCTGTGAAGCATTTCTGCATTGAGGAGATATCAGGCAATATTGAGTTTTACACGTCCGAACACAATGAGACCCTACAAATTCTATCTTCACCAATTACTTCAACATCAAATACATACGTCTTCATTTGTAACCTGAACTTCTTTTTTCCAAATATTTTACACATGGGCGCGCAGGAACGAATCGAAGATGAGATAGATCGATATTTTACAGAAAGAGTACAATTTGATAATGACTTTATCGACTTGCACCCAAAACCGTAGATAATATAATATTCGTGAATTCTATATTTAAGACTAGTTAATATGACAATAAGACTTGAAACGTTAAAAACAAAAATATGCAATGATATTGAAAAGAAATTTAGTGTAATACCTCAATCTAAGGATATATTTCGGAGCTACATATGTACATACTTATAGCAGATAATATACATATCTTTGGAGTTAAATCTTATGAATGTACATAAATCTTGAAGTAAATTTTATGTTTAGTATTTTTATATTTTACCGAAATGAACTGAAGTGTGTTATTTTCCTTTTTGTTAATAATTCATGTAATTTTTATACCATTAAACTGATTGGCTTGCGCACAATTGAGCTTCTTCGTATATTCACAAGTGTTTTGTATTCATAATTATCAGAGAATCCTAAGCAAAGGTTCATAAGTATTGTGAGCTCATAACCAAACTATTGTGAATAGATGCTTCATACAAGCTAAGCACCTCACAAGCCAAACTCTTTCTCTCATAATCGCAAGTGAGCAGTAATCACACTTGTACTCATTCCGTGAATAATTTGCTTGCTTTATACTCAATTTTTCGCAAGTGGCTCAAAGTTGTGTTTAACTCATTCACTATATAATTGTTGGCTGCTTTCCATAATTTACAAAATATTTTCCTATTTCGGTGACATTAGGATTTAGCCCAACGAAAATATATTTGCCCTTTTTCGGTAATGGTGTTGGTTTGTACAAAACCTGAACTTCCTCTTTTTCTTATATGCTTCAGCATCATCTTCTAAAATGTAGTCGATTGCTTCAGCTTCGTCCTCATCTTCAAACGATTTAACCTGAACTTCACTTTCCCACATTTCTCTAAAATGTGTGTCTGCCGGAAGAGATAAATGCGAAGGTAATAATTTTGTTGTTTTTTTCTCAATTATTGAAGGTTCATGAAATTCTTCAAAAAATTCATCTTCAACTTCATTTTCTGTTTTGTCTTCCTCTATTACATCTGCCGTTTCATCCTCAGCTGAAGATAGAGGGAGTAATGGAACTATTATAAGTTTTTCTTCTTTTATCTTATGGACCGCATTAGTTAGTTTTGGTTCTTTAACATAGCCGTAGAATATTGGAATTTTTAATTTTTTTAATTCTAAGTTATGACGAAAAGTGATGTTGAGCTCTTCTTTTTTAACATGTTTTTGCAAATTTCATGTTCTTAAATATTCTTCAGCAATTTCCTGGTATAAGTATTCAATTACTGCATTGCTATTTAAATTGTTGAACATTTTTTTACTTGATTGAACATAATTTGCAAATGTACTATTTATTCATTTGTTATCACAGTTTTCATACTATAATCGTCCATAATTTTTTTTAGTTTTTTAATTTTTTTCTTGAACATGAAAATTTGTTGATCTGAACAATGGTCTTGTACTTGAACTGCTTTAAAATTTGTTTTTTTGGCATTGAAGAATTTTCTTTCTGTTATACCCATGATTTTTTTCCGCAACACTTTTCGTTTTTATTTTATTTTATTAATCAACTGCTTGTTATTCTCCAAATAAATCGTTAGAGGATATTGACTTGGTCGCCTAGTTGACCTTGCTGTGCCTCGACTCACATATGAATATTTCCTTGGATGTCGTTTAGTCGTTTAAGTGATCAATTTAATATACGGGAATATACACCCGTCTTACAATTATTATTTTGTATATTGCCTGTTTTGTAAATACAGGTCTTTTTAATTTGGTTGAGCACTAAATCCGGCTCGAAGGATCAAAAATGTTTTAAACTCAATGAAGATTCCAGCAAACCTTACCACTGGTAGGGGGAAATGAAAAGTCTATCACTGAGCTGATTATTCATTCTCAAATTGTTGTAATTGTTAATATGCGGGAATATACACCCCTATTACAATTATTTTTTTTTTTTTAATTTCCTGTATTTTGAACATGGCTTTTTTTGTATTTTGCCTGTTTTGTAAATACAGGACTTTTTAATTTTGACCGAGCTCTTTATCCGGCTCGAAGGACCAAAAATGTTTGATTTGTAAGATCAAACATTGAACTCAACAAAGGATCTTAAAATTCTTACCGCTGGTGGGGGAAAAATAAAGATCCTATTGAGCTGAGGAATATTTCATTATAATTTTTATTTTGTATTTTCATTACTTACATACTATTTTAGAAAACTATCTTAAATAACTAAATATATGCGTTTGTATATATGTTTGTATGTATTTCAGCATATTGTTTATGCTGCATGATATGGGGCGTTTTTTTTTTTTTACGAGGAGGAAGCATCGAAAACCTGGACCCCATGTCAGTGTGGAACTTTATTCCGAATTAAACCTCCTACCGTCATGTACCGTTCCCCCGGTACCACCGTCAAGTATTACGTCGGGAGGATGGTTGAGTGACACTCATGCGTACGTGATGGTCAAAATGCATTTCGTTACAAGTTGTATTTACTTGGCACCACCTCTGTTGGTCTGATAACCCCCCTCGTATATTGTTCGTCGCCAACCCTTCCCGTCACGTCAATGTTTGTGTGTTTGAGTTGTGGTTGTTCGTTACATTTAACAGCTCTCTTCTCCGCCGCTGTTCGCTGACACGTTGGGATTTCATAACCCTGGCTGCAACTTCGCAAGCAGCTTTCCATTTCTCTACCGATTCGACCAATTGGCTTACCAAGTTATCGGGTGCTGGGTCTACACCGAACGCATTTTTTAAGTGTTGCCTCTCATAATTATATTTTGGGCAATAGAAAAATGTGTGTTCCACATTTTCTATCGTCTACGCAATAATCACATTTGTCGTTATTTTCGTTCCTGAATCGTCTCAAATATGCTTTGAAGCAGCCATGTCCTGTGAGAATTTGAGTTAGGTGGAAATATACCTCACCGTGTGGTCTATTTAACCATGGTTCGACGTTGGGGATCAGTCGGAATGTCCACCGCCCGTTTCCGCTTTCCTCCCAGCGTTTTTACCATTGATCCACTGTTTCTGTCCTTGCTATTTCTTTTAATGTATTGTGCGGTAACCTGTCATTTGTACAGCATTGAATCTCCTTGGCCAGGAGGTCTAAAAGGTGTAAGCTTGCAATAACTAGGACCGCATCTTCCGATACTGTGCGGAACGCAGAACATACTCTTAGTGCGCAAGTGGCATATATCGAAAAAAGGCCACGGCGATATGATTTTACCTCTAGGGCTTTTCCCCATAACTGGACGCCGAACAGCGCGACTGACTTTAGCACACCAGCTAATAGTCGTCTTCTATTTTGCTTTGGCCCACGGGTATTGAGCATTAACCGGGTCAAGGCTCTGCACACTTTTGTAGCCTTTTCGCTTTTGTACTCTAAATGTTCCTTAAAGGACATGCTTGCATCAAGTATGATTCCCAAGTATTTAATTGCCGGTTGTGTCGTGATGCTTACATCCTTTCTGCCAGTAATGAGTACCGCTTCGGTCTTGCTCTCCGCTAGGTTCAGTCCGTTAGTTTCGAGCCAATCGCTTATTAACTCTATTGTTCTGTTGGTTATCGAAATTATATCGTGTATGTGTTTTGATATAACCACAACAGCGCTATCGTCTGCGAACCCAATAATATGAACGTTTTTGGGTACTTTCAGTCGCAGTCCTCCATCGTACGTGACGTTCCATAGTAGCGGCCGAAGAACAGATCCTTGGGGTACTCCACCAGAGACTTTATATTTTTTAGAGCCTTTGGTTGTGTTGTAGCTCAAAGTTTTATCCTCGAAATAGCTTACTATTATCTAAGGTATAGAGGCACGGAGAAGCTTTTTAGTGCACTCTATATACATACTATGCCAGGATGCCGAATTAAAGGCATTCTTTACATCCAGGGTTACAACCATACAGTACTGTATTGTGCCTCCTTTCCATCTTTTCCCAGTTATAGCCCGTTCCGCCATAGTCTTTACTAGATTTACAGCAGCAATTGTGGGTCTTGCCTTTCTGAATCCGAATTGGTTGGGTGATAACCCACCGGCATCGTCGATTGCCTTATTTAGCCGTTGGTATATGATCCGCTCCAGAATATTTCCAGCGGAGTCTAACATGCAAAGGGGCCGGAAGTGGGACAGTTCGGTCATTGGTTTGTTAGGTTTCGACAATAATATCAGGTTTTGTCTTTTCCATATGGTGGTAAAGCGGCCTTCCTGGATGCATGGATTATATATAGTTCGAAAGGGGTCTATGTTTTTAGCAATCGCAGTTTTTAGCACTATATTCGGAATTCCATCTGGTCCCGGGGCTTTAGATGAGTTTAACCGTTTGCATGATTCTCGGACTTCTTCATTCGAAACAGCCGAAATAGCCTTGCTTTGTGGTACTCTCACGATCTCCTGATGGAGTGGGGGTTGGATAGGAAAGAGGACCGAAACTATTCTCTCAATTGTTGAGGGGGAGGTTGGCATCTGCCCGCCAGTGCGGAGTTTTCCCATTACCGTTTTATAAGCGAGTCCCCAAGCGTTGTTTTCAACATCGTCGCACAGTTTAAGGAAACATTCCTGCTTGCTTTTTTTAATTCATTGTTTTAGTAATTTCCTTTTGTCCTTAAAGTGTTTTTGGAGAGTGGTGTATTCAGGTGTACCACGTGATCCTTGGTATAATCGCCTTGCTTGCTAGCATTCTTTGCGTAATCTGGCGATCGTCTCATTTCACCAATACACTGGGGAATGGTGTTTGCGTCGAGATAACTTAGACATTAAAGCGTCGCATGCAAGCAGCTTTGTTAGCCGACAACAAATTGTTGGCAAGAGTAGTTGGTCTGAAGACTTCTTCAAAAAGGTCTGGGTCGAACGTTTTGGGTCGCCAGTTACTTCTTTTTAGGATCGGTAAACGCTGTCGTTCGTGTGTGGTATTTATTTCGAATATAATTGCATAGTGATCGCTAAAAGTGCAATGATCACTAATTTCCCAGTGAGATTTGCGAACCAAGCTCGAGTGTACAAACGTTAGGCCTATCACCGATTTTCGACCACCTTTGTTAAATGTGCATTGGTTGCCAGCATTTAACAGCTCCAGATCAGGAGAGGCAAAAGCTTCTAGTAAGGTTTTTCCTCTGATGTTGGTTCTTTTGCATCCCCACTCGATAGCCCAGGCATTAAAGTCACCAGCTATTATAACTTTCGTTTTGCATCTGGCATCGGCCTTTAGGTTGTCGATAATACGACGATATTCTTCGTCGTTAAGGCTTACCCCCTAACGTAGCAGCTATACGAGTATATATTTATTAGTTGTTGTTCGTACAAAGCCGTCGGAAGAGAAAGGTGCTTCCAGTTTCGCAAAGTTAGGGTTACATTTCCATATAACCGCTTTATTCCGAGTATCACTTATCTAGGTTACGCCTTGTCCGATTTTATATGGTTAACTTAGTAGAACCACATCAATTTTCTTTTCGGCAACTGACTGTTTTAATAAGTCATGAGCCGCTTGACAGTGGTTTGCGTTGTTTTCAAGTGTACAATTCAATACATGTGCTGCAACGAGTATGAAATTTTTAAAGCTTGAAAAGTGAACTTTCTGAATTTGTGATAGTTATTTTTTAGAAACAAAAATTAGTTGGTGAAATTTTAGTTTGAATGAAGAAACGAAACCTCCTATGTTAAATGTATAGGAACCTAAAAAAAAAATAGCGACCCCTTAGAGTTTAGCTACAGCGCCTGGCTTGAGGGAGGATTTTTTTTTTTGTCAATCGCTAACATTTGGGAGTTAAGAGTTGAAAAAAAAAAATCAAAAAAAATTTTTGAAGCATCCTAATATAGGTAGGTAGGTAGGAGTGCAGCCCTATCGGGCTCAATTAGCACTTGATGTGCCATTTTGATACACTATTCGTAGAACCACCTGTATCTGCTATTACGTTTAACCTTCTCTCTCAAACCATTTTGAGGTTTCGATGAAACTACTTATGTCCGATATGCTTTTGGTGGAAATCCATTCAAGATTTGGTGCTTGGTGGATCCCGAGTGTTTTATGTCGGATCTGTGCTAGAGCTGGGCATTCGCAGAGAAAGTGGAAGATTGTTTCCTTGTTCCCTGCTACTCCGCAGCCCCGGCAGATATCGTTGTAGGGCAATCCCATTTTGGACGCATGTTCCCCAAATGGCCAGTGCCCTGTTGTGGTAGCTGTTATTCTGTAAATACTTTTTCTTGACCTATTTAATAAATCATTTGTTCTTTTCCTGTCATATGTTGGCCATAATTGTTTAGTTATGACGCATTTTGTAATGTTTTTCCACCTGTTGTTTGCAATTTGCTGAAATTGTCTATTGATCTCTCCTTTTATCGATCCTAGCGGGCTTGGTATTAGCTCCGCCTCGGATTCATTGAGGAAAGCTCCTGCCTTTGCCAACTCGTCTGCTTTTTCGTTACCGAAAAGGTTCCTGTGTCCGGGAACCCAGATCAAGTTTAGCTGGAGCTTGTCTTTTATTGAGCTTAGTGCTCTCTTGCAGCTGTGAACTATACTAGAATTTGTCATGGGTGAAGACAATGCCAGGAGGGCCGCCTGGCTGTCCGTAAATATAGTTGCTTTATGTATATTTCCGTGGTTTTCTAATAGAACCTCGCAGGCTTTTTCCATGCCTAGTACTTCTGCTTGGAAGATGCTAGCCGAGTTCGGTAGACGTATAGAGAGAGATATGCCTAGATCAGCGGAGAATACCGTGCCCACTCCGCAGTCCATTTTGGACCCGTCGGGATAGACTGAGGTGGTATCTTCCTCTACTATTGAACCTCTTCTCCATTCTCGTCTAGATGGTATCCTCACCTGGAAGTGTCTACTGAAATCCAGCTTTGGGAGAATGTAGTCTGATTTGTTAATAGTGAACTTGTTTAGAATTACACTATGTCCGTAGTTCAGCTGTTTCCAACCTCCCAATTCTTTTATTCTTATCGCCGCAATAGCTGCTGTTTTGTGAATAAAAATGTCCATTGGTAGTTGATGCAGGATCACATTGAGCGCATCAGTCGGACATGACCTGATTGCACCCGTAACACCCGCACATGCTGCTCTTTATATTCCATTTAATTTTCTTACAAGTATAGTAGGCCATGTATGCTTTGTTTATTCTTTTTTCTATATTTATTTTCCAGGACAGTTTGGTGTCAATCTCCACCCCCAAGTATTTAGCTGTGGGGGATAGAGTGAGTGTTGTACCCTTTAGTACCGGAAGTTGGAACTGAGGTATTTTGGTTCTGCTTGTGAATAGCATCAGTTCTGTTATGTTCGGGTTAACTCCTAGACCATTGTTCTTAGCCCATAAGTTTAACCTACGAAGTGCTCTTTCCATTATCTCGCTGACTGTTGAAGGAAACATACCTGAAACCAACAACACTATATCGTCTGCATACGCTACTGCTTTCACTCCTTCACCGTTTAGTTGGAGTAGTATTTCGTTCAGCGTAGCAACCCAAAGAATCGGAGAGAGGACCCCCCCTTGAGGCGTTCCTCTACTCACATAGCTTGTTTGTGTTGCAGCGCCGTTTGAAGCTATAATCTTCCTATTCTTAAGCATCGATAGTATCCATCTGCACACAGTGTCGTCTATGCCACCATGTGCCAGAGAATTAATTATCGCATTTACTTCTATGTTGTTGAAGGCGCCCTCTATGTCTAGAAATGCAGCCATGGTGTATTGTTTGTGGTGTAGTGATTTTTCGATTACACTTATCACCTCGTGAAGGGCGGTTTCGGTTGATCGGCCCTTCATGTACGCATGTTGGGACTTCGATAACTTCTCCGCCATTATTGCTCTTACGTGTAGATCTATTAGCCTTTCTAGTACCTTCAGCATACAGGAGGTAAGGCTTATAGGTCTAAAATCCTTGGCATTCTCGTGTGTTCTTCTGCCTGGTTTTGGAAGGAACACAACTTTACTCCTTTTCCAACTTCTTGGGATGTAAGATAGTTGAATGCTAGCCTTGTATATATTTTCAAGCCTTAGAACCATTGGTTCTACTGGTTTTTGCAGCATTATGGGCATAATCCCGTCAGGACCTGCCGCTTTTAATGGTGCAAAACTGTTTATGGCATATTTGATTTTACTTTTGTCTACTATTTGGCTTCGATAGTCAGCTGCATTCAGCGGTGGTTCTGGTTGAACCCTCGTTGAAGGTTTTTGCTGGCTCCCGGGGAAGTGCGTTGTGATTAGTACCTCCAGAGACTCTTTTGCCGAGGAGGTCCAATCACTTCCCTCAGCCCTAATGTAGGCAGTGTTAATATGATCTTTGGATAGCATTTTACTCAGCCTAGCGGCTTCTTTGCAACTTTCTATCGATGTGCAGAAAGATTACCATGAGTCCTTTTTAGCTTTCCTGACTGCTTTTTTGTATTCTTTCATAATGTCTTTATATGGCTGTCAGATTTTGGTTCTAAAACTCTCATTGAAAGTTTTCCTTAGTTGTGTTCTCAAAGTCTTAAGTTCACTGTTCCACCAAGGAAGAGACTTTCTCTTTTTCAAAACTGTTAGCGGAGTAGATTTATTAAAAGTTGTGGTTAAAATTTTTTCCAACTTCTCTACTTCTGAATCTAATTCCTCAGGATTTCTGATGCTCTTGTTGCCTCCCTTTTCAAGGCATTTTGTTGCTATACTGGTAAATTTTCCCCATGCCGTTCTTCTAGGGTTCCGGTATGTGAGAGGCGCACTGTACTTCTCGCGGATGCTGAAGAGTATCCAAGAGTGATCCGACATGGAAGGCTCATCGGATACCCTCCAGTTATCCACAACGAGACTGTCTGTGTCTGTTGATAGCGTGAGGTCAGCACTTCCTCCCACCCCGGAAACCTATCCGAGCTTGGGAAAGTAAATGTTGGCTTATCGCCCTTGTTGCAAATACTTAGATTACTATTCAAAATATACTGCAAGAGTGACTCACCTCTGGTGTTTATATTGGAGCTACCCCATACGGTGTGCCTTGCGTTTGCATCACACCCTATTAGGACATCATCCCTCCTGTTCTCCTCTACTAGTCTGGCGAGCGGGGCCGGTGGTAAGTCTTCGTCATGGGCCAAGTAGGCCGAGACCAAGAAGAAGGGCTTTTCCTTCTGTTCCACCTTTACCACTGTGATATCTGCTGTGCTGTAATTAGGACAAAGAAATGCATTTATACTTTTATTGATAAGGATGCATGCCCTAGGTTTACCTCTGTTCCGTGTGTAAAACAGGTTATAGTTGCTGCTGTTTAGCCCTTTAATGGAATCATCATTGACCCAGGGCTCTGTAACTAGGCTGATGTCGATGCCCCTCTCGTTCACGAGGGTTGTCAGATTCGCTGTAGCACTCTTCGAGTGCTGCAGGTTTATCTGTACACATCTAAGGTTGTTATTGGGGCATCTCGGGTTTCTTCGATGCCCACATTCCTTAGCAACTGGCTGGCGTCGTCGACCTCTTCCGTGTCGTCTTCGTCAGCCGCTTTGTCGCCTTGGAAGATTTTTAGTCTGGCCTTGCGGATTCCGAAGCTGATTTTGTAGTCAGTCTTCTTCAGAGCCTCAATGGACTCATCACAAATGGCCACTAGTATTGGCTTACTTGCTTTATTAGGATTTTCCTCCTTGATTAGCTGCCACTCATCTATACCTGGTATAGATTTGTTCTGCAGCTTAATGCACCTCAGGAGTTTTTCGCCTGTTTCCTCTAGAGGGGGTAACCAAATGCGAGCACGAGGTCTCTTTGGAATGTCCATGGCGAGTATAAGCCTCAATTGGAGGCCTACGAAGGCGTTGCTAATTATAGCAACACTTCCCGTCAGGAAATCTAGCGAGGCCTGGTCCGCGCATTTGATGACCCTGTAGCCCCTGAGGGTCTCAGAGGAGTCAAACTCCGGGTGAGGACCCGCAGGATTGTCGAGTACATAGCTTAGCACCATACTCGACAATCTGACGTCGATCTCCACCCATCTCTCCTGTATTGTGCCCGGAGAGGAGGAATTTCCATCTATAATGGCCACCTGCAGGCTAGCCCTGGCTACATCGCAGAAATGCCTTGCCGTTGTTGTGCTGCTGTTTTCTCCTTCACTCCGCCTCGGTTTTTGGGCTGAGTTCCGGGTACCTCTGTGATGGAGCGATTTCTCTTTTGAGAAGTGCTCTCTAGTTCGTTCTCTACTTGAGGTTGTGATTGCTTCCTTTTCAGGTAGCCTTCATATTCCTCTACGATGAATTTGAGGCGCTTTGTTTCAGCCTCATCAACTGGGGTACCGGCTGCCTGGTCTTTGGCTATCTTCCCTAGTATGAAGACCGCCCTCTGATACCGGTTTTTCCTCAGCTGATTTTGGGATTTCTTGCGCTTCTTTTTGTTCTCACTTTTAGCCGCCAGTGCACTTTGGTTGGTGCTCATGGCAGCCTTGGAGGTGGACGCTTCGTCCCTTACCTCTGTGGTTTTCACTGCTGTATCTACCGGTATACTTTGGTTGGTATGTTCGGTAGTACTCTTACTCGTCTCCTGGCTGGAGGCAAGTAGTTCGTCCTCATCGGATTCCGTTATAGGATTCCGATAGCTCATGTCCTTAGTCGTTGCTGTTGTCGTCAATTTGGTTGTTGTAGTTGGTGTTGTTGTTGTTGTTGTTTTTGTATTGTTTGCGTTCATGTTTGGTCCCACGAGTAGTCCGGAAAGGGTAGTCACCGTCCGCAGAGCCGGTATGCGGAGAGAAGGCTTTTATACCTCCGACCTCGCCCGGGCATCGGAGGGGACCGTTCGCGATCAGCTATTTATTACCCCCGCTGACCGTTCAGCCCTCGGCACGGGTACCTCGACACCTTGGCTTAGGGTGGTGTTGGTTCGTGTTCATACTTCCACAATAGGAGATGAGCGTAAAACCTAGGGTTTATTCATCCATATCACTATTGTGGGAATTATGAAGTGTCCCTCTTAGTTCGTAAGATTAGAGTGCGTTTCCTTTGGGATGCACACTTTACTCTTACTTAAGCCCCTTCGCCACGACGTGGCGACCAACTTCAAAGGAGCATCCTAATATACATACATATGTATTTGAAATAGAACGAGTACATCAGTGTTAATTAATCATTGAAGCATGAGTAGGCATCATTTCGGGAATTTTCTGCTGATGCGAACGTTCATAAACAAATCATGTATAAGCTGATCGCTAGTGATTAAAAATTGTTCTCTATCGCTGATTTGAAGACAAACGGTTCGATTTGTGTACATGAAAGTCGTCTAAAATCCTTAGAAATATGCTAACCCAAGGTCGAAATAACCATGTTAGGATTAATACATTTCGAATTTCCCAAATAGAATAAAATGTAGATAATGTAGTTATCGCATTTCTTGTTCTTATTGAATGAGTGCGAAAGAGAAAACATAAGTGTCAATATTTGTGTTTGTAAATACATTTAATTAGTTCCTATATCTCTCTTTAAAAACTTCAATTCATCTACAGCAGCAGAAGCAGAAGAACAATTTTGTTTGGTGAGTTTTGTGGAATTATAAATAATATTATTCTATATATACATATAGTATACATTAGGGCGGGTCGATTTAAAATCGCCCATTGCTCTATGAAAATCATATTCTAGGGATCAAAATAAGAAACTTTGCTGAAGGAACCATACCTCTAAAACGAATTTTGATGTCCCCCAATTTGGGTCGAACTTTTGGGTAGGGGCAAATTTTGAAAAATCCCACTTTGACCCATTTAGAGTGCTCCAATCGAGTCCAAATGTATGACCGACCCCACTAACTTTGAACGGCCGATCCACCCATGCCAGTGGCACACCCCTTGAAACTCCCCTGGGGGTTCCCATACAATCATTTCAAAAATCACCATTTTTGGCCTTTTCATGAGAAAATCAGCTAAATGGCTATGTTTTTCTTCATTTTTATTTATTTATTTATAATAATATCTAGATTTTCTCTTAAGAAATTTATTTAGTCAGAACATATGTAAATGAAAAAATTAATTTAAGTGAGTTATAGAAAAGAAACTAAAAAAATAATTGTTTGAAGTCTTTTTTACTTTCAAGTCTGGGCAATTTCGCACGGCTTTTTAATGTCGTCGCCATAACAGCCTCTACATTTTCCGGTATAACTCGTTTGGAAACGCTAGCTAGCAATTGAACATGTCGTTCCGTTTCTTGTATGTGTGATGGAATTTTTGGATCATCAAACAGTGGATCATCTTGATTTAAATATTCTTTCAATGTATCGTACGGAATGCTTCGCGTGAAAAAACCATTTAATTTGGTTGTTTTGTATTCAGCGGTTTCATGTTCCAGTCTTACGTAACCAATAAATTCAGAATTGGGTTCTCTCAAAATAACAAGATGAGGTTCTTTTACCATTCTAGTATGATAGTTCTCATCAATTTTATCTATCGTTAAAGTATCATCTTTTCTGCCATCGAATGAAAACGCTAACAAATTGGTATCATCTAACCGTTTGCGGAGCACTTCTTGTCTGCATTTCTCTTTTTCTCTGCGAACTTTCGATTTATCCATGATGAGAGGTTTCCCATGCTTATCTTTAATTTTAAAATCATGCAAAAGAGCGGTTCCCTAATGCTGATGCTACTCTGTCAGGCACACCAAATCTGTCACATACCAAGGCAAAGTTAAAACAATCGTATCTCTCTGTGTATTGTGAACTTGTGCTTCTATCCATATCTTCTTGAACCGGTGGCGGTGCGTATGTTGAATCATCAGGATCTTGGTATGTTGGCATTGATGATATAGACGTTGCTCCTTGCTCTTCAGTTTCCATAATAAATGCATTCATTGTTAGTCTTCTCTGATTATGTTGATCGTGCATGAACTCTTTGAGGCGTTCGGGAACCCAGCCGCATGCACATGGAGCTGCCTTCAAATCGCATTTACATGTTCCAATGTAAAAAATTGTTTCCAGAGATTTTACATACTCTGTAAATTGTTGGGTGTTGTTTCTTCTCTTGATTTGCTCTTGATACTTGTCAGGTAATTTATTCAATTTATTACATACACTTTTTTTCAGCATTATTTCCATACCAAGTTTTTCCCAAATTCAATCAATTATCAACTTATCTTGTACTTGAATAGTGAATGATTTATGGGAAAACTTTTTTGTTCTGTTTTAGCACGTTCGCTTAAGTAAAAATAATATCTCAAGATATCCAGATGGGTTGGTAAATTAAGATCAGTCAAATCAGTAGACACACCAAAACATTAACATCATGCTTGGGTATATGACTCATTGGGTTTTCGATAGTTGTTGATGTAGTTGCTTCATCTCGCGGTGTAGAGGATGGTGGATTCATTGTAAACTTTTTGATTTGGAATGGTCACTTCACTTATTATTTTTTTTGAAATACCATAGTAGTTATTGCTTTAGTTCTCCTCACTTTCACAGGTAATAAGAATGAAATGGTAATTTCAATTCTATTTCAAAATTTGCCCCTACCCAAAAGTTCGGCCCAAATTGGGGGACATCAGAATTAGTTTCAGAGGTATGGTTCCTTCGGCAAAGTTTCTTATTTTGATCCCTAGAATATGATTTTCATAGAGCAATGGGCGATTTTTTTGCCTCCCCACAAATCGACCCGGCCTAGTATACATGTAAATGACCAGTGCGGTTATTGGATTTATAAAAAAACTATTATGTTTAACCAGTGTGGGCGGTTGAAAAATGTTTGTGTTTTGTTCTTTCGGCCTGCGCAGTCAAATTTTGTGTATAAAGAAATGTGTGTTTTATATGTTTAAAGCGGCCTGCGCAATGCTTGAATTATGAGCGCAACAGAGATGTATGATCACATGTATACGTACGTGTGAGGGGAAAAGTGGTTAGAATCCGTACGCGACCTACTCAAATTTTTCACTAGTTTTAAGGGTTTGAAAACCTAGTGTTTCACCAGTTTTTTCACCACTTTTAGCTGGCAGGGTTGAACTAACTAACATATTTATGTATTACAAGCCGAGATGGCTTTGCTGACACTAAACAAGTAAGCATGTTTAATGATATTCGAACAATAACATTTTTCTGTTTTAATGTGAAATTATTTATAAGGAAAAAAATAAAAACGAAAAAATTACAAACAATTCTTGTTATTCTTATTATATAAATTATTAGAACAATTGGTGAAATTTATTTTAAACTTTAAATAATTTAAACAGACAAATTTACACTACAAACACACAAAAAAAATTTGAACTTTTTTAAAAAGCTGCGTTGTATGAGTTAATGAGAGAAAACTACTTATACCTACAAGCAGGGACAATATGATAGGAAACTGCTTGATTCTATTTCATGGGTATTTTTTCGCATCTCCTTTTCGTGCTGTCGAAAGCAGCTTTGAAATCGACGAAGAGGTGGTGTGTGTCGATTCTCCTTTCACGGGTCTTTTCCAAGATTTGGCGCATTGTGAATATCTGGTCGGTTGTTGATTTTCCAGGTCTAAAGCCACATTGATAAGGTCCAATCAGTTTGTTGACGGTGGGCTTTAATCTTTCACACAATACGCTCGATGGAACCTTATATGCGATGTTGAGGAGGCTAATCCCACGGTAGTTGGCGCAGATTGTGGGGTCTCCTTTTTTATGGATTGGGCATAGCACATTTAAATTCTAATCGTTGGGCATGCTTTCGTCCGACCATATTTTACAAAGAAGCTGATGCATGCTCCTTATCAGTTCTTCGCGGCCGTGTTTGAATAGCTCGGCCGGTAATCCATCGGCCCCCGCCGATTTGTTGTTTTTCAGGTGGGTTATTGCTATTCGAATTTCTTCATGGTCGGGCAATTGGACGTCTGCTCCATCATCATCGATTGGGAAATCGGGTACGCCTTCTCTTGGCGTTAGTCGCCGCATTTTTTCGTAAAATTTTCGATCATTACCCCTGTCGGCCAGTTTGTCAAGCTCTTCGTACTCACGCAGTTCGGCCTCACTCTTTTCTTGCCTTCAAATTCGTCTCGGTTCCCTCTTCAGCTCTCGGTATCTATCCCTTTCCACACGTGTTTTAGAACACTGGAGACGTGTCTTCCATCTATCACAACATGATCGATCTGGTTGGTGGTGTTTCGATCCGGAGACAGCCAGGTAGCTTGGTGAATTTTTCTATGCTGGAATCTTGTACTACAGATAACCATATTTCGGCATCCGGCAAAGTCGATCAGCCTCAACCCGTTTGGGGATGTTTCCTAGTGAAGGTTGAATTTATCGACTGTTGTGCCAAAGATACCTTCCTTTCCCACCCCGGCGTGGGGTGACAATTTTGAAATCGTGGCGGGGGCAGCTCTTAAGTTGCGCTCCAAGCGTTCATAGAAGGCATCTTTGGTCACATCGTCCTTCTCTTCTGTCGTGGCGTGGGCGCAAATCAGCGATATGCTGAAAAAACTCGCTTTGATGCGGATTGCGGCTAGAGGTTCATCCACCGGGGTGAACGAATCCCACGTCGAGTTTGCTCTTCTTTACATGGCTATTGTAGTAAATGCCACAAGCACCTGCCCGCGTGGTTTCTCTTCCGAGTCTGTTTGTTCCTTTTCATTGGGGACGGTTTTTACGTGGCGGGTTCCAAACCCAGCGCACAACCCAGTAGAGGGGATGTTTCGCCTTCTCACTTTAGCTCTTTTTCAAACGGATGTTCATAGGCTACCCAGAGGATACTTGGTCAAAGACCGGAAGTCGTGAGCTGCTTGAGTCATATACTTTAAGCCACTTACATAATTTTATTAATCTAAGCCTCACTTATTAGTTATATACTTAATAACCAAATATCTTTTGATAATTTATTTTGAGGTCAGAGTTTAATAACATTTACAAGAATTTATAACTTAAATATGTTTAAACTTTAAAATTTATTACTGCTAAGTGGAACAATACTCTTCGAAAAAATACCTGCTCTTTCTTAAAAAAAACTTTATTAAATATCTTAAAATAATACCTAAAAATCTGATCTTACAATTTATTTGCTATCCTATGTTAATTTTTTTGGTTGTCATCTGTTCAATAGCCCATGATCTCTCGGTTGGCCTTGGCAGACCGCTACAAAATCAACGTACTCTTGCCTACAAAACCCGTTCATGTATAAATTGTCAAATAAATCTAATGCCAATGGCTTGTTTACTGCTGTCCTTAAATAAAAGCGCCAGTGGCAAATTACTGGTACTGTCAAAAATTCTTCATGCCCATAGGTTTTGTATGTTGCATACCTAAATGAAGGCGGCGGCAAAAATGGGCGTTGCAAAATTCGATTGTAATATTGCGTTATAGCCCTGACAGACGACAGCGCTATTATGCATTAGCGGGCTTAATTTACATTTACTTGCGCATTTGACCCATGTTAATGCAAATTTGTAATGCACAAGAATTGCGTGCATTTAGCTGAATTTACCAAATTTGAGCAGGCAACATTGCTCAAAAATGGCCGATTTTTGCTATTTTTTGACAGATGTCGCTTGCAGCATCAGAGGTAAGCCCTTTTATATGGCTAATTAAATTATGTCCAGGTATATTAACAAAAACAAATTTTAATACATTTAGATGGCAGAAAATAAACACAATTTGCTATCCATTTTTCCATTATTCTTAACTTTTTCGCCTACTTTTTCCGCATTACAATCATTTATTGCTTTTAATTTCCCTCTATTATTTTTTTTGGTAGTTAATAATAAACGAATTTTTTCGTAAAAATTATATTGATTTTCCAGAAATACCAAAATTTCTGTTAATATTTTATCTTATTAATTTTTATTTCACTTTTTTTTAAATAAATAAACAAACATCACTATCAGCTGTCTAAATGCACAAGTCTAACGTCTGTCACCATAAGATTGCAATGCGCATTAGCGTTGCTTAAGGCGCATTAATTTTGCCCGTCTGTCAGGGCTGTTAGTTAATTATTACAGCCCTATTATCATGCCCTCCCAAAAATCACTACTTTCACTATTGTGAGGTTTTTGTTATTTGATCGGTTGTCCGTATGCTAAATTGATAACAAAAGTACAAAGCTCACAATTTTCTCACAAATTTGCGATGTCTGAAAGCAAACCTCACAATGCAAATCGGTTGTTTGTTTAGTAAATTTCAATATTTTTAAAGAAATTTTAAATTATTTTATTGAAAAAGAAAGGATGAACTATTCTTGCAAAAGCGTTATCTATTATAAATATAAAGATTTGTCTATGTTGATTGTATACATATGTATTTATGTATAACAAAATAAGACTAGATTTTATTTGTAAATAAGTTTGTATGTATTTAATAAAAGTGCGAATAAAAAGGTATTTATTTTTATGTAAAGATGCCCCGTAAGAAAACAGCATATTCTTACGGGGCATCTCGACAGGATGAAATCTATGTCTTACTAACTGTCAAATCTATTGCTATTGGCATTGGCAAATCTGTGTATATGTGTCATAATAATTTGCGCAAAGGCGTAGGGTAGGTAGGTTCGAGCTGATGTAGCGCATGCTTTGAGCTCTTGAAAATTTTATTTTATCACATTGCGAAATGCCGTCAAATAGGTAGCTGATGTAGCGTACGTTTTGAGCTCTTGAACTCCTTAAATCTTTTATGTGGAAAACAAAAAAAGGATAAAGATCCTTTTGTTTACAAATGTATTTCTGGGAAAAATAAAATAATAACAAAGGTAAACATCCTTTCTTTTACAAATGTATTTCTGGAAAAAGTATGAATTCATATTTTCGGACTACTGTATAATAATTGTGGCATACATTTTATATACCAAAATAATAAATTTAAAATGAGCAATGATATTTCGATTTTTGCTGGTATCAGTTTATTAAATTTAAGATTTCGCTTATTCCCAACCCAATTTGCATAATTTTTCTGTAAATTAACAATATTAAACTAAATATTAATTTTTTGAAAAAATGTTATTTTGAAAACGTACTTTATTTTTATAATATAACATAACCGTCTTAATACTCGCTCTTCTTATTTTTATATTACCGAATTGAAAATGCCGTCGGCATATGTGCAAATGGGAAATGAAAACTTCGCGGTCAAACTGGTAAAGTGACAGCTTATAGCTTACGATACATGGCATACAAATTAGTTTGCCATATATTGTAAGCTATAAGCAATGTGGAGTCTCCACAGGCAATAGGCACGGCAATACAGTTAGTAAGACATACAGCCCTATTCTCACGTCCTCACAAAAGTCACCAACCTCACTACAGTGATGTTTCTCACTATAGTGAGGGTTACCTTATTCTGGCGAAAATTCAAAAGCTCAAATGCTCACTATTACCACAAATATCTGTGACGTGTGAAAGCAGCCATCATAATACAAAACATCTGTGTTTGTTTTGTTTTACATCAATATTTGACATTTTTTAAAAACTATTTGAGTGTTATAACTAGCATGGATGGCAATTGTTGAGAAGGAGGAATCGGGGGGTAGGAGGAAAATTTTGAAGAGTTTACGAGACAAAAGCGGTCCTTTTACCATGCAAGACACAACATTTATAAATACATTTCGATTCCCAAAATCGCTATGTAAAGTACTTATAGGTGAATTGGTGCCGCATGATGTGCAGAAGTCGAGTATATCTTTTGATCTGCGTTTCCTGGCTTGTTTGTATTTTTACGGGCATGGCTCTTACCAAAAATGCGTTGGTAATAGTTATATGCTCTCTATGAGCCAGTCCTCTGTGTCTAGAGCTCTGCACTTTATTTCGAAATTAATTATGGATGTTAAGGGCAGTGAAATTTATTGCCCTTCAAGCGCGCAGGATGTTTCAGATACAAAGAAGGGGTAAGATAAATAAATACAAATAAATATAAATAAATAAATTTTCTCTTAAAGATTTTACACGAAATTTGGGATCAAGGGCATAATCGGCGTAATCGATTGTACCCACATTGGGATTGTTTCACCCTCAAGCACAGACGCATACATATCTTTATTATCCATTTGTGTTTTTGTTTGTTTATTTTTACTAAAACAGCCGTTTGACAGCAAAAAGCTTTTTACCTCACGTGGTGACTTTTTTAAGCTTTTTTATTATGAGGTTTGAGCAAGAATAGCCTCACAAAATATGCCTCACAAGAAATCTCTCACATTTTTCCGTTCAACTCAGTTGAGAGGTTTTTTCAGAATAGGGCTGATAGATTCTATCCTGTTAATTTTATATCAATCGATTAATTTTCCTTGTGTCATCGATTTTTATATTTTTCAATTTTAACTTGAAATTTATCTATGCTTGTTAGTTGTGTATGACGAAACTTAATTCGCTTAGTAGAACTAGAGGCAGATTAGATATATTTTTATATACATATATGATAAGCAAATGCCAATAACAGAAAGAATAGCAACTAAATGGAGAGAGTCGGCAAGTTTAATTATTTTGGTGAAGGATCAAAACATAAAAGATTTTGGTTGCGATTACCGAGTAAGTGTAGAAAATTCTTAATTTTATTCTATTTTACATAAACAATTTTCAGGTGTTATTATTTAATCGTGCTGAAAAGTCAACATTCTATCCTAACTCTGCCGTTTTTCCTGGAGGAGTACATGAAGTAGGTGACGCTTCACCGTTGTGGCTCAGTTATATCAAGAGCTTTGGCCAAAGAACAAACCTAAATTTATTTCAATGTAATTCACCGCGGCCTGCTATATTTACTAATCAACTGAAGGGTCAAATTCAAAGGTAAACACTAATGCGTTTAAAAATGACTTGGTTTAATATAGTTTTATTTGATAACCAGAGAGTTTTCATTGCGTATAACAGCTATACGAGAAACATTTGAGGAGACTGGAATACTTCTTTGTAAAAAACGGTTTTCTGATGTAAAGGAATTGTCCAATAATTATAGCCACAGTTTTGAAGACTTTGACCGACCTTTTTGGCAGCATCTAGTACATAAGGACCATACCCAATTTTTTACACTCTGCAAAGTCTTAGAAGTGATCCCAGATTTATGGTCGTTGTTTGAATGGACAGCATGGCTCACACCAACAACATTTAAAAAAAGGTGCTAGAGTATATCGTCACCTGAAATGCAAAATAACGTAACAACATTTTCGGAAATTTACAATGGCGTGAATAAAACACGAAATAAAATCGAACATGAGTGAAAAAAAATTGTAATATTGGTTAAAACTGGTTTATATCTCAGTGCAGATCTTGAAAATGTTGAACATATGTAATATTATGTTTGCAATTTGAAGTAGTGAAGCGTAATCAATAAGACACTCAATTTCGAATTTTTTGATGATACGTTATTTTGCATTTCAGGTGACGATATGTATATTTAATAACAGCATTAAACAGGGTTGATTAATACCTATTTTATTGTTTTTAAGTCCACTCGTTTAATAATAAATATAGTTTAAAAAAACTAAAAACACGCTTTTAAAACATATCAAACTAAAAAGTGAAAAATAATTCTTTTCCTTCATTATTATTGTTAGTTTATACAAAGAATTATTTTCCTTCATTATTATTGTTAGTTTATACAAAGAATTATTTTTCACTTTTTACTTTGATATGCTTTAAAAGCGTGTTTTTTAATTTTTTTAAACTACATTTTTAATTTTTTGGTTTGATGTAAGAAACACCAAATTTGTTAAAATATGAACCATGACATGTAGTATTGGTTAAGTAAATCGATAATTAGGCAGCATTTAATATCTACTCGTAACCTTTCACTGACTGATTGTTATATTATTTGGGACCAAGTTCTATTGACGACTCTACGAATTATTACTTCTTAATCGAATCATTTCTTCTAAAGCTTCACTGTAGCATGGGGTTTTACCTGTCAACTTTGAACAGTCTAGTTCTTCAATTCGAATATGTCCAAAGATCTACAACGACTAAGTGCTACATAAGCTTGTCCAGCAGCAAACAGTCCAGAGCACAGATAAATTACTGCATGATCTACTGCGCAACCTTGCATCTTATGAACGGTCGACGCACAACTCAGTATTATTGGCAACATTCGTCTCTCAGCAATTCCATAGCTGTATTTCGCTGGAAATTGTATCGATATTGGCTTAATTACGTGTTCACCATCTGAGCCAAAGTTTAAAAAAGGTGCTTATTATTGCAGTTGCGGAGGGGTTTTGAAAACTAGTATCTGATTTTTTTTTTGTACTACAATTCTATTATAAGTATTAATTTTTAATTACCTAAAAGTCACATGTTTTGCATTATTTGATATTATTCCTTCTGTTGCGCGGTTATATGTATATACATATATCTATATAAAGTATACTTTCTTTAAGGATATACATATATTGCAGTATATACATATGCATAAATGTCACCAAAACTAGTTTTATATAGATGTTGCATACTTTTAAGCGCATCTTTTTGGTGAGCTGCTTAAACTTACTATCGCCTTCCTACAGTGTCGCCAGAGAACGTATATTTATAGAGAAGGTTCACGATGACGAAAATTTAGGGATATTTCAATTTTGGGATATTTACTGTTTTGGATGAGCGTGTTTCACCACAGAAAATTATTAGCGTGTTTCACCACTTAACATCAGGGGACACGAAAATAGCGGAATTGAGCATTTTTCAGTGTTAAATGAGAAAAATAATAATTCCAATGTTAAGGAATGGACGCTACAGATTCCCATATTTACTATGCGCAAACGATGCTGCATATATGTATGTAATTTAAAGATCGGTATACATATGTATGTATGTATATATATTTGTTATGAAAGCACATAAGTATGTACATATGTATGTATATATTTTAAAATTGAGCTATTTTATGATGAATTCCATAAAATCTTTGCAAATATATAATTCAATAAGATTTGTATAACTATCTAATTATGCATTTTATATACTTAGGTTTGGTACGACATTCATATGTATAATAATATACTTAAATAAATAGTTGCTTTCGTCAATAAACTTTTCGATATCATGTTAAATGACCAAGCGGTCGCACATTTGCCCATATATGTATTATTATGTGTGCATGTAAACAAATATAAGAACCATACGCATAATGTTCGTAAATTTGTCTACATGCAACAAATGTATGTAAATATGTACATTCAATGCTTCATGCGAAATTTCCGTTGACGCGAACAACCAATGGCGAAGCTCATATTTGTGCTGAACACAATGAGCGCGACAGACTGCAAAAGACATCTGCCAAATATTAGAATACACATGTTCTTATGGACACAGTTATGTAGTTCTGCAGCTGGCTCAATAACTGTGTCCCTAAGAACGTGTGTATTGTAATAATTGACAGATGTCGCTTGCAGTCGGTTGCGCTCATTGTGTTCAGCACTTCAATGTGCCCAAAGCTTACGCGTCACAACATTGTGTTGTTGGTAGAAAATCCGAGCTGTGCCGAAAACACAAACGAACGATCGCCAATTGCCACTGCTTCCCTTGCCGCTGTACCAGCTTCGTCAGCAAACCAGCGTAGATATATATGTTTGTGTGTGAGCTTGCATACATATCGACGCAGATTTTTGCGAGTCACGGAAAAATATTTTAGACAAATATTGTAAATCGACAACGGCTATGTTGCCACTTTTGTCACTTCTTTCTGTGAAGAAGCATCAGAAAGTTGTTCAATTTATGATTTTTAGCTTTTGCCATCGTCGCGAAAAGACGCTTGTGGGCAAAGGCATGCTCGGGGAGATGTTACGGCGTCTGTTTTTATGAATGAAGCAAGTTTGCCTGTTGAAAGTGCGCTTGCGTTCATGAATGAAAATATTGTTGTTAGGTGTTTTTCTACAAATTTGGGCATCGACTGTTTGGCTGCCATATTGACTTATGACGCCGCTGATGCTATTTGAACCCATTGTTGTTTTTGTAGAACAATATTCGTAATATTTGCGGGTGACATACATATCTATATGTGAACGCATATAAGTATGTATGTTGTGTATGCATTATTTGTGTGGGAATGTCATACGCACATATTTACATGTGTACGCATATTTGTATGTTGGTTTGTGTATACATTATTTGTTGGGCAATGTCGTGCACATATGCATATGTATGTACATATAGAGCAGTGCGCTCACGCTCAGTGCCCTGAATTGTACTTACATATGTATGTATCGGGTGATTTTTTAAGAGCTTGATAACTTTTTTAAAAAAAAAAAACGCATAAAATTTGCAAAATCTCATCGGTTCTTTATTTGAAACGTTAGATTGGTTCATGACATTTACTTTTTGAAGATAATTTCATTTAAATGTTGACCGCGGCTGCGTCTTAGGTGGTCCATTCGGAAAGTCCAATTTTGGGCAACTTTTTCGAGCATTTCGGCCGGAATAGCCCGAATTTCTTCGGAAATGTTGTCTTCCAAAGCTGGAATAGTTGCTGGCTTATTTCTGTAGACTTTAGACTTGACGTAGCCCCACAAAAAATAGTCTAAAGGCGTTAAATCGCATGATCTTGGTGGCCAACTTACGGGTCCATTTCTTGAGATGAATTGTTCTCCGAAGTTTTCCTCAAAATGGCCATAGAATCGCGAGCTGTGTGGCATGTAGCGCCATCTTGTTGAAACCACATGAGTCAACATTTAAATGAAATTATCTTCAAAAAGTAAATGTCATGAACCAATCTAACGTTTCAAATAAAGAACCGATGAGATTTTGCAAATTTTATGCGTTGTTTTTTTAAAAAAAGTTATCAAGCTCTTAAAAAATCACCCGATATGTAACTATGTGCTAATATGTAGATGCGTATGAAAATTTAAATGAAGAAATGTAATTTACAGACAATATTTTTGTAACATATTAAATTTTTTAGGATATTATGAAAGTATGTCATACATATTTGTGAATTTATGACATACATATTATCAAACATACGAAATTTTTAAAAGGTATCTCTTATTTGTACATTACCTACAAATATTACTTTGAAAATAGCATAATTTAATGATAATGTTATCAATTTTGAACGAATTCAGAAAAATTCGTAAAATGATATTCATATCAATTAATATGATTGCATGTAAACGTATAAATATATAAGCGAAAGGCCAACATGCGTCTGTAATAGCAATGTATATTTCTGAGCATAATTTTCATTGAATGCTCAACTCTGTTCACGCGCCACTGTTAAGATTTCTCCTTCTGATATTGCTGTGGTGAAACACGCTCATCGCATTTTGTTAGCCAAAAATATTTTTTACGCTCTCCGCGCCGTGAACCTTCTCTATAAATATACGTTCTCTGGTGTCGCTCAAATATTCTAGGTTTCAGTACCACTTAAAAAAGTTATGAACAAACATACACATAAGTGAAGCTATTAAAAGCGTATTAAAAAGCAGAGCAATTTCAGATCAATCATAATATTTTTAGGTATTAGAAAAATCAACTATTTACCGTCGAAGTGTCATTGTATTGCCAACTTAAGGGGTGAAGATTTTTGATAATTGAACAGCTGAAATCTTCTAAACGAAAACCCAAAATGATTTAATTCAGTTATTGTATTTATAATTAAAATGAAAGCACGATTCCGATTTCGTTAGCTGTCGGGTAAAAGCAACGAATTTCGGTATAAATGGGGTTTGTACGGATAGGGGAGCTTCTCCAGATGAGGAATATCCAAAAAAAAAATTTTGCTAACACATATTTTTTTAAAATATTCCCGATTAAAAATTCATAAATGTGTATTAATAACACTTAGTATTTCACAATGTTTCACTAAATTTTTTCACATTTTTCACTTTGTATATTTAAATATACACTCTAAACATTGATAAAAGTTAAATTTTCGCTTTTATTTTTTTATATTTTAGCTAAATTTATTAATTTAAAAATCACTTAGCATACTCATCGTTGAAAAGGTTAGATTGTTTACAATTACGGGGAAAAGGAGCGTTGCCACATCTTAAACACCAAATATGTAGGATTTTCAACGATTTTTCTTTGTATTTTCGGGTGATTCTTTTCTATATTAACTATAATAAAAAAACCTTTCCAACATTTTTCAAGCTATAATTGAGTTGTGATTTATATTTAACTAGCTGACCCCGCAGCCGTTGCCAAGTTGTTGAAATTATATTCTGTCGAAAATGATTTATTTACGATTTTTCTACATTTTTTTTATGTAGCGCAACTTAATAAACATAATTTTTTGATTTCTGTTCTGGTGCGTAAATATATAGAGAAGATGGGTTTCCAACTCAACACACCACATATATCTGGCCGTGTGAAAAACATAGCATTTCCCGATTTCCTTGTGTCCTGTTGATTGTCAACGCAAGGGCAATTTTCCCTGGAAATTGAATACGTTTGAACTGAAATGGCTGCCCTTGTATTCGATAACTACGTCATAATCATTCGGGTTCCATTACACAGTTTGAAGATTGTGAAACATAATAATGACAGATCCAACTTTAAGACGCAAATGATGCTGGGGCAGGCTTGGTATGGTATTTGGAAATTCCACTGGATAATTTACGGTTTCGTCTTCCTTGTCAAGACGATCGATCGATTTATATGAGCGCAAACCTCCCGGAACTTGACTTTGAATCTTCCAGTTTAAATCACTAACATCGGTAATTTTGGCAGCTAAAATTGCTCGTGCACTCAAGCTATTGCAGTTACGATAATTTGGCCAATGTTCGGATAAACATTCGTGATGAGTTCATCTCGATGAACTGGAGATGAAATTGATATCAAACCACTGAAAGTATCAACCGAAATTTGCCCATTTCCAATTCTTAGCGAATACAATGTAAAATGTCATCGGCAATGTCATTTTTTCGTATCCCATAATTAACGCGAATTTAAAGGCTGATATGTCGAAATGATCTTCGCGAAAAGTATGCGAACTTCAGTGGCATGCGAAGTACTATCGCATTGTCCTTCGTCTGTTTCCAGTGATTATCATGTTCCAGCAAATGCTACTGCTGGCATGCTTCTCAAAATGTTGCACACACTGTACCATTCACAATACGCGATGACTTAAATGAAGTTGAACCGCGAGACGCAAAACAGTCGGAAAACTTTCATGAATTGCAAAAGTAAATATCCTACAAAGCGCTTTATTGCAGTTCACATATCGACCCATTTGATACTGCTGATCTCATATCGTTCAAGGCCAATAACCGCTATGTTGCTTTCTTTGGTGACGTACTTGCAAACGTATTTGATCGATTACACCAATCTGCAATATTCAAAATTGACATGAGTTTTGAATGTGAATTAAACAAAAGGGGCGAATATGGTACGACCCATGTGTTGTCAACTTCGATGTGTTGTTAACGTCGATATTCACACCTCTAAATGCTAAATGTTCTGCCATTGTCGTCTGGTGAGTGACGCCGATACAGTTAATATCCATCATTTCTCATTCCCGTTTCCGAAAGAAAAGCACATGAGTAGTGTTTCGTGCATTTATTGTCAAACATACAAACCAAAGTGGGATTGTAAGGTTCGCAAGGTCCATGAATCATATTGGTTTTCACCACTTCGTATAATTCTGGATCTATCTCTGAATCAGGAATTTCCGCTGAAATGATTTCATCAATTTGATCTGGTGTAATCACCATCCGCATCCAAAGAAGAATGTGTGCGTGCGGCAAACCTCTTTTTTGCTACTCAACAGAACACATTCAGCATCTAGCAGCATCATATATACCATAGGTTCTTCTTCTTCTTCTTAATTGGCGTAGAAACCGCTTAACCGTCCGGTCAATAACCAAACTTTCACTTTTCGTTCAATGACCGGGTACCCGGGTACCCAGGTGGAGCGGATGTAGGAATCGTTAGTATACTAAATAAAATTTTTTTTCTGTGTAAGTTGGATACATGGCATAGGAAATAACTATAAATGGGGACATATTCTATAGTTCTCGTTGAAATAACGAAAGCGGAGTGCCAAGGTCTATGGATATTTAGGTAACTAAGCCGTCCCTCTCCCCTTTCCATTTCGGACGAAAAGAAGGAAACGTGTTCAGTTGGAATTCTACAAGCGTAGTGAACAGCGTAGAAAATATACAGAGATAAGTGAAAAAAATATACAAAATAAATAGGTATTATTATTATACGCCATACTAATAAAAAAGCAATCTCAACGTATACAGCATATACTGAAAAAGATCCAGAAAAAAAAATTGGAGTGGAAAAATCTCGAGCTGCAGGAATTTTATGCATTTTTGGCTATTTTGATAACTTCTGGCGCAAATAATTCAAATACTGATAATGCAAGGGAAATGTGGCAGCCGTATTCATATCCATTATATCGCGCAGCAATGAGTATCAATCGCTTCTGGAATATTATTCGTTTTATTCGATTTGACGATGCCAATACTAGAGCCCAGCGCTTAGAAAGTGATAAAGCTGCTCCAATACGAGACATTTGGACAATGTTAAATATAAATTTAGCAACACATTATAAACCAACAGAATACCTAACAATCGACGAGCAACTTTATCCATACCGAGGTCGAACTAGATTCACTCAATATATTCCATCAAAGCCAGCTAAATATGGAATTAAAGTATGGTGGATATGTGATGCGGAAAATTCGTATCCACTTACTGGACAGCTTTACACTGGGAAATCGAAAGATGGGCGTGAGAAAAATGTTGGTGAAAGAGTTGTTAAAGACTTGGTGGCACCATATAAAGTATCGGGTAGAAACATTACATTGGATAATTTCTTCACAACTCTGCCACTAGCAAAATTTTTATTATCTTGGAACTTGACGATTGTTGGTACTCTGAAGAAAAATAAAGCATACATTCCACCAGCAATGGCTGTTTCAAAAACTCGAGAAGACTTATCCACTGTGTTTGGCTTTCATGAAAAAGTAACTCTATGTAGTTATGTGCCAAAAAAAAACAAGGTAGTAATTATGCTATCATCAATGCATCACGAAGCAAAAATTAGTGATAGTGCACAGAAAAAACCCGAAATCATCGAGTTTTATAACTGGTCCAAAGCTGGAGTAGACACGATGGGTAAAATGCTTGGTAGATATACTACAAAAAGGTCAACTCAACGATGGCCTCTAGCATTTTTTTACAATATTCTCGATATTGCCTGCCTTGCAGCATATATTCTGCATTATGAGAATAATAAAATGCTTGTTTATAAAATCGTATGAACGACGCTTATTTTATCGGCAATTGGGCAGAGAGCTGGGTACTCCATTTGTTGAAAATCGTGCGAATAATGCACAAATTATGAGGCATTTCTCAACGAAAGTGGCGATTGAATCTCTTCTTGGTCGAGCTGTCAATCTAAATGTATAGCCAACATCATCTGTATCATTGAGACCTCAGAAGCAGCGCGATTCAACTGGAAGGAAAAAGATTACTGGTGTATGCTATGAATGTCTTCACAGTGAATTCAAAAAACGTCGCAAAACTAGAAAAATATGTTCAGTATGTGAGAAACCTATTTGTGATGAACACTGTATTACAACCACGATATGTGAAGGATGTACAGAATAATTTAATACACTTTAATTCTTATATAGCACTGTATCATAATAAATACAGCAATATAAATAAACAAATAGTAAGAAAATAGAAAATAATATTACTAAAATAAATAAAAACGGTTTGTTCTTACTAACTATTTTTTTCTCAGCGGGTACCCGGGTACCTGGTTATTGAACGGAGTGGGTGTCAAGTTTGATAGCTAATAACTTTTATTAAATAATTGATTCTAAAAAAAATTGATGAAAAATGGGTGTCAAATAACTTTAATTTTGGGGATCCAGGCGGCCATAAAATTTTTTTAAGGAGGAGTTAAGAAAAATTGGCATGTAAATTGAAATGGATACCCGGGTACCCGGTCATGGACCGGACGGTTAAGCGATTATAGCCGAGTTAACAACAGCGCGCCAGTCGTTTCTTCTTTTCGCTACGTGGCGCCAATTGGATATTCCAAGCGAAGCCAGGTCCTTCTCCACTTGGTCCTTCCAACGGAGTGGAGGTCTTCCTCTTCCTCTACTCTGAAGAGGTGGTGTGTGTCGATTCTTCTTTCACGGGTCTTTTCCAAGATTTGGCGCATGATGAATATCTGGTCGGTTGTTGATTTTCCAGGTCTAAAGCCACACTGATAAGGTCCAATCAGTTTGTTGACGGTGGGCTTTAATCTTTCACACAATACGCTCGATAGAACCTTATATGCGATGTTGAGGAGGCTAATCCCATGGTAGTTGGCGCAGATTGTGGGGCCTCCTTTTTTATGGATTGGGCATAGCACACTTAAATTCCAATCGTTGGGCATGCTTTCGTCCGACCATATTTTACAAAGAAGCTGATGCATGGTCCTTATCAGTTCTTCGCCGCCGTGTTTGAATAGCTCGGCCGGTAATCCGTCGGCCCCTGCCGCTTTGGCGTTGTTCTTCAGGCGGGCAATTGCTATTCGAACTTCTTCATGGTCGGGTAATGGAACGTCTGCTCCATCGTCATCGATTGGGGAATCGGGTTCTCCTTCTCCTGGTGTTGTGCGTTCACTGCCATTCAGCAGGCTGGAGAAGTGTTCCCTCCATAATTTAAGTATGCTCTGGGCATCAGTGACTAGATCACCTTTGGGGGTTCTACAGGAATACGCTCCGGTCTTGAAACCTTCCGTAAGCCGCTCATTTTTTCGTAGAATTTTCGAGCATTACCCCTGTCGGCCAGCTTATCAAGCTCTTCGTACTCACGCATTTCAGCCTCTTTCTTCTTCTGTCTACAAATGCGTCTCGCTTCCCTCTTCAACTCTCGGTGTCTATCCCATCCCGCACGTGTAGTGGTCGATCGTAACGTTGCGAGGTAGGCAGCCTGTTTTCTCTCCGCTGCGACACGGCACTCCTCTTCGTACCAGCTGTTCTTTTGCACTTTCCGAAAGCCAATGGTTTCGGTTGCAGCTGTACGTAAGGAGTTTGAAATGCCGTCCCACAGTTCCCTTATACCGAGTTGTTGACGAGTGCTCTCAGAGAGCAGGAGTGCAAGCCGAGTAGAAAATCGTTCGGCTGTCTGTTGTGATTGCAGCTTCTCGACGTCGAACCTTCCTTGTGTTTGGTGGCGCGCGTTTTTTGCTGCACAGAGGCGGGTGCGAATCTTAGCTGCAACAAGATAGTGGTCCGAGTTGATGTTAGGATCTCGGAGCGCACGCACATCTAAAACACTGGAGACGTGTCTTCCGTCTATCACAACATGATCGATCTGGTTGGTAGTTTTTCGATCCGGAGACAGCCAGGTAGCTTGATGAATCTTCTTATGCTGGAATCTAGTACTACAGATAACCATATTTCGGGCCCCGGCGAAGTCAATCAGCCTCAACCCATTAGGGGATGTTTCGTCGTGGAGGCCGAATTTACCGACCGTAGTGCCAAAGACACCTTCTTTGCCCACCCTGGCGTTAAAGTCGCCAAGCACGATTTTGACATCGTGGCGGGGGCAGCCTTCATAAGTGCGGATTGTGGCTAGACGTTCATTCACCGCAGTGAATGATAGTACTCGGCGACGGAGTCTCTCTCCCACCACGAATCCTACACCAAACTTGCGCTCCTTTATATGGCCACTGTAGTAAATGTCACAAGGACCTACTCGTCTCTGTCCTTGTCCCGTCCATCGCATTTCTTGGACGGCGGTGATGTCAGCCTTTGTTTTTACGAGGACATCAACCAGCTGGGCAGCGGCACCTTCCCAATTAAGGGACCGGACATTCCAGGTGCATGCCCTCAATTCGTAGTCCTTATTTCGTTTGCCATGGTCGTCATCAAAAGGGGGGTCTCTCATCCGAGGCTGGTTATAGCTCTTCACTGGGGGTGTTTTTTTTACGTGGCGGGTCCCAAACCCAGCGCACAACCGTTGTAGGGAATGTTTCGCCTTCTCACTTTAGCTCGCCTTCGAACGGATGTTCTTAGGCTACCCAGAGGATACTTGGTCAAAGACCGGAAGTAGTGAGCTGCTTGAGCCATGTGTAAAAGAATCGTTTCTGGGCACTCCCAAGTGAATGGCGATCAGAGAACTTTCCTCACTTGCGTGAACTTCTACACATGACTCCATCCTCCACCATAGGTTGCTTCAAGATAAAGACCATCAAACATCGCAGCTATTGTTTAAAAAGTCGTGCTGTGATATCGTTACGATCGCTAGCTGATTGACCGCGATAAGCGACCGCAATTTAACGATTCAAATAATTTACAAATCAAAATATTGAAAAACAAAACAAACAAAAATTGAAAAAAATGTGTAAGGAAAATGTTACTTTTTGGAATTGTCCAATTTTCCGACTTCTCCTCATGAAAAGTATAAGGTATTTTGTTTCTAAACCTTTCCCGATCCACAACAAACAACCTTTAAAAATTTCATTAAGATTGGTTCAACCGTTCTCTTAGTGTTACTAACAAACAAACATTCATATTTATTGTAACGTTTGTATGGGGAAAAGAAAAGGGCTGTTTTCAGGGGTTTTCCGGAAACTATTCGAATTTTTCTCGCCGTAAAAACCATCCTTGAACTTCAACAAACATTTAAGAAAAATAATTGGCCAAATTGGTCCAGGCGTTATTGAGTTATGCGCGTACATACATTTTTGGTATTCATTTTTATTTATATAGATAAACAAAAATAAGTAAAACTCTATGATAATACTTGGATTATAAAATTTATATCATATCGGTGTGACTGAAGTACTTTCGCGTAGTACTCCTTTTTAGGTTGACGGCTTTCGGCCGCGCTTTAAAAAAATAATCCTGGTCGAGCCAATACCCAGGGTGACTGAACTACTTCTGCGAAGTACTCCTTTTTGCGAATTAGCCTTTTCCCAAGCGTATGCGAAATACTGTCGTGCGTCTGATACGCAACTGACCATTTCCTCGCTGAAGGTAGTTACCAAAACTGCAGTTAATTTTTATAGGGATAATAGATTGAATCGATTCCTTATATTCGCAATATGACAGACTTATTTTTTTGCTTCTAAATTGTGGATTGCCTCCTTAAGGTTAGATATTTGTTATAACTCATTTATCTGTACAAAATATTTTTAAAATAATTAACCCGCTCTCCATTTTATATGGATATTTTTCCAAAATAAACTGTACAAATGTTCAAATACTGCTGCCACCGTGCAGTTGTAGTTAGGCAATAGATCAATCGAAATTTTTTGGCGGGTTGAATTAATATCGATAATACCGAATTTCTAAACTACAACCAAGTGCAGTTGAGTTGAAAGCCTTAATTAGGGCTTAAGTATTCGCACTGAAATATAATCATAAGTGGTAACTTTATATTCACTTGCACGCTTTTAAATAAGGATACTAATATCAACAATTTTATTTTAGATTTGAAACTGGTTTTTACTTAGTGGCGATGGAGAATATACCAGATGTGATCCTGGAAAGTAATGAAGCTGCCAGTTTTTCGGTTTGTTTTAATGACTTAATTTAAGAACTATACGTAATCTTTTCGCATTGCAGTGGAAAACGCCAAAAGAGTTCATTAAGGATTACTTTGACCAAAAGCTGTATCTTCCTCCACCACAGTTATATGAATTGTCAAGGTTACTGAATTTCCCACGCTTAGATGAATTAATAAATTTTGCTCGTGTTCGCTCTTCAAAGGGTGTTACCCTAATGCTTCCTGTTATTAAGAAATGTGCCGATGGTACTGTGAGCTTAATGCCAGGCGATGACCTATACAGCAGTAATACAGATGAAACAAACCAGAAAAATACTGAAACAATAACAATTGAACAGTATCGGTCAGAAGTTAAGAATTTGCATCGCATAGAATATTTCAATAATGGACGTTTTTTTATACAACTTAATCGTTCACTAACTGATGGACATCTGCCACCAGTAAATAATAATATATAATTGATAGTTATGTATATATGTACATGGTTGGAGGTAAAGTTAGTCAATCCAGGTTTTTAATTTGTTTTCTTATTTGTTTTTAATAAAAGTACGAAATAAACTGGTGCAGAAGTATAGAACGGCTGAACAGTCTTATCAAATTGTAGCTAAGTACACCTTATCTTAGTACCCGGTCACAAAGGTATAGCTGAGAATGAATTGCGCAATAAGTATACCGGCTCCGCGGCGTCAACCAATATGGTACAATTCCGATCTTCACGATAGCCAGTTCTATGCTACCGGAATTGATTCGGTTTTTATCCCGCCAAGGGCTGATTTTTCGTATACTTGTATATAATCCCGTTTGGTTCGATAAGTTTTAGATTAAATATGTCATCACTGAAGCAAGTCCCTGCTGCAGGCAATTTTTTTTGCTTCGCCTGAGCTAAAAGGCTTCATCCAAACTCCACCTCGGTTCGGTGTAAAACATGCAATGGATGGATGCATCTTATGACCTGCTTCGTAATACACGCGCATATAGTCTTATCGATGGCGACATCAACCGTAGGGATACTACCCTTGAATGTCAGGGTATAACTATCCGGTCAGATGATATCGAAATATTTAATATATAAGTAGGTAAATCCACCTAGTTACATGCTGTAACATACATATGTATGTGTGCCACCAAATACCAGCAAAATACCATATGAGCAATGTAGTATTTTGCTGGTAACAATACCAGAGAACGTATATTTATAGAGAAGGTTCACGATGACGAAAATTTAGGGATATTTCAATTTTGGGATATTTACTGTTTTGGATGAGCGTGTTTCACCACAGAAAATTATTAGCGTGTTTCACCACTTAACATCAGGGGACACGAAAATAGCGGAATTGAGCATTTTCAGTGTTAAATGAGAAAAATAATAATTCCAATGTTAAGGAATGGACGCTACAGATTCCCATATTTACTATGCGCAAACGATGCTGCATATATGTATGTAATTTAAAGATCGGTATACATATGTATGTATGTATATATATTTGTTATGAAAGCACATAAGTATGTACATATGTATGTATATATTTTAAAATTGAGCTATTTTATGATGAATTCCATAAAATCTTTGCAAATATATCAATTCAATAAGATTTGTATAACTATCTAATTATGCATTTTATATACTTAGGTTTGGTACGACATTCATATGTATAATAATATACTTAAATAAATATTTGCTTTCGTCAATAAACTTTTCGATATCATGTTAAATGACCAAGCGGTCGCACATCTGCCCATATATGTATTATTATGTGTGCATGTAAACAAATATAAGAACCATAATAATGTACATTCAATGCTTCATGCGAAATTTCCGTTGACGCGAACAACCAATAGCGAAGCTCATATTTTGTGCTGAACACAATGAGCGCGACAGACTGCAAAAGACATCTGCCAAATATTAGAATACACATGTTCTTATGGACACAGTTATGTAGTTCTGCAGCTGGCTCAATAACTGTGTCCCCTAAGAACGTGTGTATTGTAATAATTGACAGATGTCGCTTGCAGTCGGTTGCGCTCATTGTGTTCAGCACTTCAATGTGCCCAAAGCTTACGCGTCACAACATTGTGTTGTTGGTAGAAAATCCGAGCTGTGCCGAAAACACAAACGAACGATCGCCAATTGCCACTGCTTCCCTTGCCGCTGTACCAGCTTCGTCAGCAAACCAGCGTAGATATATATGTTTGTGTGTGAGCTTGCATACATATCGACGCAGATTTTTGCGAGTCACGGAAAAATATTTTAGACAAATATTGTAAATCGACAACGGCTATGTTGCCACTTTTGTCACTTCTTTCTGTGAAGAAGCATCAGAAAGTTGTTCAATTTATGATTTTTAGCTTTTGCCATCGTCGCGAAAAGACGCTTGTGGGCAAAGGCATGCTCGGGGAGATGTTACGGCGTCTGTTTTTATGAATGAAGCAAGTTTGCCTGTTGAAAGTGCGCTTGCGTTCATGAATGAAAATATTGTTGTTAGGTGTTTTTCTACAAATTTGGGCATCGACTGTTTGGCTGCCATATTGACTTATGACGCCGCTGATGCTATTTGAACCCATTGTTGTTTTTGTAGAACAATATTCGTAATATTTGCGGGTGACATACATATCTATATGTGAACGCATATAAGTATGTATGTTGTGTATGCATTATTTGTGTGGGAATGTCATACGCACATATTTACATGTGTACGCATATTTGTATGTTGGTTTGTGTATACATTATTTGTTGGGCAATGTCGTGCACATATGCATATGTATGTATCGGGTGATTTTTTAAGAGCTTGATAACTTTTTTTTAAAAAAAAACGCATAAAATTTGCAAAATCTCATCGGTTCTTTATTTGAAACGTTAGATTGGTTCATGACATTTACTTTTTGAAGATAATTTCATTTAAATGTTGACCGCGGCTGCGTCTTAGGTGGTCCATTCGGAAAGTCCAATTTTGGGCAACTTTTTCGAGCATTTCGGCCGGAATAGCCCGAATTTCTTCGGAAATGTTGTCTTCCAAAGCTGGAATAGTTGCTGGCTTATTTCTGTAGACTTTAGACTTGACGTAGCCCCACAAAAATAGTCTAAAGGCGTTAAATCGCATGATCTTGGTGGCCAACTGCCCATGCATCCCGAAAAAATGCACTGTTTGGTGTGGTTTGTACGCTGGTGGAATCATTGGACCGTATTTTTCAAAGATGCTGTTGGACGCAACGTTACGGTGAATGGCGATCGCTATCGTTCGATGCTAACAAACTTTTTGTTGCCAAAAATGGAAGAACTGAACTTGGTTGACATGTGGTTTCAACAAGATGGCGCTACATGCCACACAGCTCGCGATTCTATGGCCATTTTGAGGAAAACTTCGGAGAACAATTCATCTCAAGAAATGGACCCGTAAGTTGGCCACCAAGATCATGCGATTTAACGCCTTTAGACTATTTTTGTGGGGCTACGTCAAGTCTAAAGTCTACAGAAATAAGCCAGCAACTATTCCAGCTTTGGAAGACAACATTTCCGAAGAAATTCGGGCTATTCCGGCCGAAATGCTCGAAAAAGTTGCCCAAAATTGGACTTTCCGAATGGACCACCTAAGACGCAGCCGCGGTCAACATTTAAATGAAATTATCTTCAAAAAGTAAATGTCATGAACCAATCTAACGTTTCAAATAAAGAACCGATGAGATTTTGCAAATTTTATGCGTTTTTTTTTTAAAAAAAGTTATCAAGCTCTTAAAAAATCACCCGATACATATAGAGCAGTGCGCTCACGCTCAGTGCCCTGAATTGTACTTACATATGTATGTATGTAACTATGTGCTAATATGTAGATGCGTATGAAAATTTAAATGAAGAAATGTAATTTACAGACAATATTTTTGTAACATATTAAATTTTTTAGGATATTATGAAAGTATGTCATACATATTTGTGAATTTATGACATACATATTATCAAACATACGAAATTTTTAAAAGGTATCTCTTATTTGTACATTACCTACAAATATTACTTTGAAAATAGCATAATTTAATGATAATGTTATCAATTTTGAACGAATTCAGAAAAATTCGTAAAATGATATTCATATCAATTAATATGATTGCATGTAAACGTATAAATATATAAGCGAAAGGCCAACATGCGTCTGTAATAGCAATGTATATTTCTGAGCATAATTTTCATTGAATGCTCAACTCTGTTCACGCGCCACTGTTAAGATTTCTCCTTCTGATATTGCTGTGGTGAAACACGCTCATCGCATTTTGTTAGCCAAAAATATTTTTTACGCTCTCCGCGCCGTGAACCTTCTCTATAAATATACGTTCTCTGACAATACTATGATGTTTCATTGTGGTATTTGTATAAACACAGCCAAAAAACAGGTAACAAACTTTGCTAAAAGCTTTTACACAAAAGCTCTTCGAAATATTCTGTCAAAATGACTTAAAAAAATAATTATTGAAATAGAAAACAAAATATTTTTCACAATTTTTCTTCCGGAAAAGCAGACAATGTCTCATTTATGTGAGAATTCTAGAGAGACTTTAACCAAATCGCTTTTTTGCGATGAAAATAGATTAACTTTACAGTATTTGAAATAATTATACTTATTGGACCTAACTGAAAAAAAAGTTATAGTAAAACCGTAAGAAAAAACCCGTAAGAAATAACCCGTAAGAAAAAGACTGTAAGATCGCTAGTTATAGCCTACCTTTAGGTTTTGCAAAATAATTATGCTTGAAAATCTGTAACATTATTGTGTATGCAAATTAGTTTTGGGTGAGAATTGTGCTTGCACTAAGTACGTTTATTGGGAGTTGAATTGTTGCATATTTTTTGGCGCAGGTTGTTTAATGGTTTGAGGAAATAACCCGTAAGAAAAAGATTGTAAGATCGCTAGTTATAGCCTACCTTTAGGTTTTGAAAAATAATTAGGCATGAAAATCTGTAACATTATTGTGTATGCAAATTAGTTTTGGGTGAGAATTGTGCTTGAATTAAATATATAGGATAACGCGTGGTGCTTTTCGCTCAGTTGTCAATTTTACCGTGCGATTCTGTAACTTGAGACAGTCTCAAGTCTCTAAATTTGAGATTTTAAGTTAGAGACAATTTTTGAGACTTGAGATGATATTGCTATTCTGTAAGCGACAGTCACAAAATCTATTACATTTCATTATTCAGAGATGTTTTTACACTTGAATGAAAATAAATATGTCGATAACAAATATTAAATTTTCTATAACATAGTCAAAAACATAATTATCAATGAAAATAAAAATATATGTTGACTTTGTTTCATAATATTTACGAAATTTATATAAAATTGGTTTATTTTTAACCTTTTCGTGTTTGATTTGCTTACAAAATATAAAGAAACGACAATCGATTAATATCTATGATGATCTCTATTCAGTATATTCAAAATGGCAGACAAGAGTTCTTTTTAGTTTTGTGACCTGTTAACTACCAGGTCTCAATATTTCGAGACTAACGCTAGAGACTGTTTAGTGAATAGTAACTAGTCTCAAATTGAGACTTTTCCTCAAAATGTCTCAAATAGAGACTAGAGACTGGTTACAGAATCCCGCTATAAAACTGTAGAACACTACATAAAAGTGCTACACATAATAAACACCACAGAATACGAACGAACTATGGAAATAATCAAAACCAACATTGACATCCTAAAGATATCCAGCATCGAATCAAAAAAATTAATAAATACAATAAATAAGAACTTTATGCTATTAAGAGCAAAAATAGAAAACCTTAACCCACATTTCCGAAGGAAACGGGCTCTCTTAAACATTATAGGAAAAGGTCTAAAAATTATTGCAGGTACAATGGACAGTGACGATGAAGAACAAATAACTAAAACTCTTAAATTACTACATACGAACGAAGAAAACTTAACTAACGAAATGAACAAACTAACTTATATAAACAATGTCATGAACTCCCAAATCCAGAATATAACTAACCACATAAACTATCAGCAAAACATTATCGGGGACTACTTAATCAAAGTCAAGAATATTATAGGGAATGTAATTTCAACCATAGAGGACGAGATAACATTTATAGAGCACATATATCAGACTAACAACGACATCTCACTCCTACGGCATCACGTAGACGACATAGGACAAATTATTTTGTCCGGGAAACTGGGAATCATCCCCACAAATATTCTTAGCCAAACCGAACTCGAATTAATCACAGACTTCGACAGTTATACTAATATTAAAGTAGTTCACGGAGGTAACATTATAATAATTCTCTCTAAACCACAATATTCGCAAGATTCACTATCCATGGTGACATTCGTACCCATTCCTCGGTTAGCCACTCTGATGTTCTCATAGATTCAGAAAGCAATATTTATAGCACATATATTAAAGATAATCTAAAAAGAAATCTTATAAAAATTAACGATGATTGTTTAAACAAAATACTAAACTTTGAAGAAGCTAATTGCAAAATGCAAACAGTAAATACACAAGAGATAAGCAGAAATAATTCCTGGAGTACTAATTCTTAAACATTTTAACAGCACAATATCCCATAACTTTGCAACAAAGCTAAATTAAACATTTCAGGAAATTACTTAATCAAATTCGAAAATTGCAACTGAAATAAACGCGTTAAACAAGACTTTTACAAATGTCAAAATAAAAATACAAGACAAGTTTATTCTACCTAATATCATTACAAAAATTAAAGACAATAGTAATACAACACTAGCAGACATATAAAATTGAATCTTTATATCTGAAACAAATAGAATACGAAGAAACACTGAAAAATATACTATATACAGATAAGAACTCAAAAATACTTAGTTTTGGTATAGATATCTCAATTATTATATCAATATGTATCTTAATTATTTTTATATACCTCTTTAAGAATACAAAAACATATATTCCAAATGTACAATTAAAAATGAAACTACTATAAACAATCCGGCAAAGATAATATAATTTCATCAGAGCCTCAAACTAACAGTGGGGGTGTTATAAAGAATACTATTTTCAAAGAATACGAATATTTATTAATTGAGTTTTCCAAAAATTGTTTGTCCAAGTGCATTTTCGCTAACGAAAATGCAACAGTTAATAAAATGTACCACTAATTCCACTAACGAAAATGCAACAGTCAACAACTCCGAAGAATTTTAATAATTTGTATTTATTGTTCATTCAAGTGCATTTCCGCTAACGAAAATGCAACAGTTAACAAAATGTATAATAACTTTATTAACTGTATTACTTTGCAAAATGCACAAGACACATTTCCTAAGAATTTTTACGCAAGCATTTATTTTTAAGTTATTGCAAGAAAGCAAAATATTAGTATTTTTAAGAAAGCACAAAATAAAACGGAAGGCTGATTATCGATTAAACCTTCAACTCCAGTTGTTTAATTTGTCGTTGTTCATCACTTCGGTGAAAAAGATTGACATAGGATACGCTATTAAAATATAGACAATATTCTTGGACCGGAGGACCTCAACTTTAGATGCTTCGGTTAGGCTAACTATGGGAATTCCGACAGGGTGTTCATTCATAATTGATTTCAAATCATCATGGTCAAAAATAGTGGGAATTATTATATTCGCTTTAGCTAATATGTTATGTATGTTATGTGATTATAAGTATCAAGTTCGATATTTGACCAATTAATATTCTATTTCTTGCTAATAGTGTTTCATACAAATGCGGTGTATATTAGTCTGGTTGGTTTGACAAAATAAGGCCAGAAGAAATTGATTCCATTATTTCAGCCGAAATTCCCGATGAAACGGTTGACCCAAAATTGCATACGATAGTAACTAACATCATGATACATGGACCTTGCGGAGTTTTCAACAACAGCTCACCCTGTATGATCGACGGCAAGTGCTCCAAACGGTACCCGAGAAACTTCCTTGCTGAAACCCTCTCGGGAATCGATGGTTACCCATTGTATCGTCGGCGATCAGTTGAGGACGGTGGACGATCTGTAGATGTCAAAATAAAAGGACAAGATTTTCATGTAGACAATCGTTGGATTGTGCCGTTCTCGCCCATATTGTCCAAAACATTTGAAGCTCACATCAACGTGTAACTCTGTGAAATCCATAAAGTACATATGTAAATATGTTAAGAAAGGTAGCGACATGGCCATGATCGCAGTAACAAACACAAATGATGAAGTGTCTCACTATTAGATGGGTCGCTATGTAAGCAGCAATGAGGCTATTTGGCGCATATTTTCGTTTGCAATTCATGAAAGACATCCCACTGTATTGCATTTGGCAGTTCATTTAGAAAATGGACAACGAGTGTATTTCAAGCCAAACAACGCTGTGGATAGAGCGGCACGTCCACCTGTGACCACATTGACAGGTTTCTTCTCAATTTGTGCAACTGATCAATTCGCTCGCACTTTGTTGTATGCTGATATGCCGTGCTACTACACATGGAACGCATCATCAAAGTCTTTTCAGCGTCGTAAACAAGGAACACCACTTGAAGGATATGAAAATGTATTTGCCACAGATGCTATAGGCCGTATATATACAGTACATCCTAATAACGATGAATGTTATTATCTTAGATTGTTATTGGTGAATGTTCCTGGTCCGACATCTTTTCAACAATTGCGAATAGTTGATGGACATCTGTGTGCGACTTACCGTGAGTCGTGTCAATTATTACGGTTGCTTGAAAACGATTCGCATTGGGATGATACGCTCAAGGTTTCCGTGGTATCTTCATCGCCGCATCAAATTCGCACACTGTTTGCGATTATAATATCGACATGTTTCCCCTCAAATCCGAATGATTTGTGGATGAAACTTTGAATCCTACATTGGAAATTACGGCAGAGATTTACAATGACACATTGATCATTATAGAAGATATGTGTTTGTTGATGGCAAATAAAGTATTGTCGTGTTTGGGCCTGACAGCACCCAATCGTGCTATACAAGATGCATTAAACCATGAGTTGCAAAGAGAACTCCAGTACGATACTCAAGCTATGACCGAAGCAGTTAGCACAACTGTTCCGCAATTGAACGAAGAACAAAGGATTGCGTACGATCGTTTAACACAAGCTGTAAACAGTGGGTCTAGGGGGATTTACTTTCTTGATTCTGGGGGTACTGGGGGTACTGGGAAAACGTTCCTAATTTCATTGCTATTAGCAAAGATCCGATCGCAAAATGAGGTAGCCCTAGCGTTGGCTTCATCTGGAATAGCAGCAACTTTATTAGAAGGCGGACGAACTGCACATTCAGCCTTAAAATTACCATTAAACATGCATATCAACGAAACGCCAGCTTGCAACATTGCCAAAAATAGCGCTATGGCGAAGACTCTCCAAATATGCAAATTGATAACTTGGGACGAATGCACAATGGCCCACAAGAGGTCGCTGGAGGCACTAGATAGGACGTTAAAAGATTTACGTGATAACCAAAACATTTTTGGTGGAGCTATGATACTGTTTTCAGGTGATTTTCGTCAGACTCTTCCAGTAATTCCTCGATCGACTGCTGCTGACGAAATAAACGCATGTCTAAAATCATCAAATTTGTGGCGGCACGTAAAGACACTACAATTAACTACTAACATGCGAGTGTTTTTGCAACAAGATCAAAATGAGACTGTGTTTTCGAAGCAGTTGCTGGACATTGGCAATGGTAAGGTCGCAGTTGACAGCTCGACCGGATTAAAGACTTTTCCCACAGATTTCTGTCACTTCACAGAATCGAAAAAGGAGCTTATTCAGCGTGTTTTTCCGGACATTAAACAACAATATAATAACCACGATTGGCTAAGTGAACGAGCAATATTGGCAGCAAAAAACAAAGATGTCGATGATCTCAATGCTACCATTCAGAATTTCCTTCCAGGAGAGTTGTTTACGTACAAATCAGTTGACACGTACAGAATTTTTAAATTCATTGGACTTGCCTGGACTACCACCATATAATTTGAAATTAAAAGTAGGGTCAGTTGTCATCATGCTGCGTAATATTAATCAACCTCGACTTTGCAATGGAACGAGATTGGTTATGAAGAAACTCATGAATAACATCATCGAAGCTAAAATAATCAAAGGAAAATACAAAGGAGAGTATGTCTTAATCCCACGAATACCTATGATTCCAACGGATTTGCCATTTGATTTTAAGAGGTTGCAATTTCCCGTGCGTCTGGCGTTTGCGATGACCATAAATAAATCGCAAGGTCAATCGTTGCAAGTTTGCGGAATAAACTTAGAGTTTCCCTGTTTCGCACATGGACAATTATACGTTGCGTGTTCGCGTGTCGGAAAACCAACATCGTTATTTATTTACGCACCGCAAAAAAAAGCTAAAAATATTGTCTACCAGAAAGCACTATATTAATTAACTGTATATGATCATAACTGTGTTGTATTTAATTTAAGCAAAGATTTGTTTATCATGTTCACAGTCCAGAAACGAGCACATTCAAGAAAGTTTTAAATTTTTGTATATGAAGTGTATAAATATAAATAAATGACTTAATATGTATATAATATGTGCATTTGGATCCTTAATGTCAACGTGTATTAGTAACTCTTTATTTCCATCAACTTGGCTCCATCTACTTGGGAACTACTTGGCTCGCCAGGACATGATAATATGGTGGAAGTACTAGGCGACTCGGACAAATCTGATTCGATCAGAACATTATCAATGTTGAGCTGCTGGCTGTCTTCAATAACATCAATATCTACCAGAACATTCTTGATGTTGGGCTTTTGGCTGTCTTCAATAACTTGAATGTCCTGTATGTCTTCGGCCGATAAATTTAATTCACAGAATGTCTCCTCAGATGATGAAGATGGCATTGTAGAAACGTGTTTTGTTAAGATAGCAGCTTTTGCTTTAACATATTTTTTTGTACTTTTGCCCTGTTCACGCGTATTATTCGTTCTACATTCTTACCACACTTGGTACAAAATTTGAAGGTAACAGCGATTATGTTGTAGCATTCGTCGCATCTTAATAATAATTTAATACAATCTGGACAATTATTATTTTTTTCTGCCGTTCCATCCGCTTTTTACAAAACGGACAATGGATTTTAAGGAGTTGAGGGATATATAGCTTCACTGTAACTATATTATAGTTGTTTGAATTCTTTATTTTCTCGATGACAGATGTAGTTCTTCTTCTTTTCCTAACCATGGCCATCGTCAAAAAAAAACGACAGATGTAGTTTGATAGTAATGGTGTAAATATTTGTCAGTATTCACTCAAAAAAAATTGTCTATGGTAAAATGTCACTTAAAATGTTAACGTCTCTTTGCTGTGCATCTATACTATAATTCTTTAATATTCCTAAAAATCTAAAAGCAGCAAATTTCAATAAAATTAAAAAAGTATTGTGTCGTGTGTTTGTGACTTACTAAATATGCCTCCAATAATTAGGCGGTGCGAAGTTCGGGTCAGCTAGTAATAAATATTTCTCTATGTGTCAAAACCGGGTAATATTAAAACCAAAGCTACCCAAGGGAGCTTTGCAAATGTGGTGAAAGGTAACACTGCATTAAGGCAATTGCCTCAAAACCAACTAATTGGAAGCATTGAAACTATGATTTTCAACCCTATACAATGTATGACACAATTTATGTCTACAATGCAAAATATGATTCAAGAGATAATCAAATCGCAAGACCAAATGTTACAAACTTTTTAAAGCAAAACAATGAGGGTATTGAACATTTATATACGGAATGCTAACGGTGTTAGCCAGCATAAATTGGAGCTTATTAGATTTCTCAATGAAAATAATATAAATGGTATGCTATTGTCCAAAACTCATCTTACGAATAAAAGGAAAAGTTATTTCAACCTATTTGTTAAAAGAACAATTTTAAGCTGTCAATCTTACACGACGTAGCTAAATTATTAGATTCGTAAAAGAACTTAATCCAAAAAAGTCGCCTGGACAGGATAACATTACCCCAAAAATGCTAATATTGATGTGGAGATGCGCTCTTTGCTCTTCAATGCATTTCCTAGTTTCAGATACTATTAAATTTTATAGAAAAAGTCGGAAATTATCTTAATAGATAAACCTGGGAAAATACAGCCGTTCTCATACAGACCAATCAGTTTTCTACCCCGTCTTTCTAAAATACTTTAAAAAGTGTTACTATTAAAGATGTCTCCTTTCCTCCACGAAAATAATATAATACCAACCCACCAATTCGGGGTTCGTACGAAATATGGCACTATAGAACAAGTAAGCAGAGAGTACTGTTCAGCAATATTTCTAGACGTAGCTCAGGCTCTACCTCTAGTATTGTATAAAACATTAGAGCCTTATTTGAATAACAGACAATTTATGGTAATAGTATGTTATTTTATATCTAATAAACCACAAATAAAGGCTGGTGTACAGGGTAGTGTTTTAGGCCCAACTCTATACATAATATCTTCCAACAGCTAATAATGTATTGACTTTAACTTTTGTGGATGACACAGCTTTAGTGAGCCGTAAGAAATGACACACAATAGCATCAAGTATATTAGCGAAGCACTTAAGTTCTGTCGAAGAATGGCTAGCCACATGACATATAAATGTGAATGAACAAAAGTGTAACAAAAGCTACATTTTCGGTAAGACGAGCAATGTGGCCGGAAGTAAAAGTGAACAATATTTTAGTACCCCAAGCAAACGAAACAACTTATCTTGGTATTCACCTAGATAGACGGCTCATGTAAAGAAAACATATCTCTAGTAAAATAACTTGCATGAAGATAAGAACCGAAATTTAAATGGGCTTTTAAATAAATACTCTAAACTTAACGACTTGGAAGATGGAGTCATGTGTAGAAGTTCACGCAAGTGAGGAAAGTTCTCTGATCGCCATTCACTTAGGAGTGGCCAGAAACGATTCTTTTACATATGGCTCAAGCAGCTCACGACTTCCGGTTTTAGTATCCTCTGGGTAGCCTTAGAATATCCGTTCGAAGGCGAGCTAAAGTGAAAAGGCGAAACATCCCTTTCTCAGGGTTGTGCGCTGTGTTTGGGACTCGCCACGTAAAAAACAATACCAATGAAAACTAAACAACTGCTTCGGATGAGAGACTCCCCTATTGATGACGACCATGGGAACGAATTAAGGACTATGGCTGACATCACCGCCGTCCAAGAAATGCGATGGACGGGACAACGAGTGAGGCGAGTAGGTCCTTGTGGCATTTACTACAGTGGCCATATATAGGAGCGCAAGTTTGGTGAGGGACCTCAAATTTAAATTCATTCAGACTCCACGAGCAAAAAAAACATCCACAAATGGGTTGAGACTGATAGACTTCGCCGGGGCCCGAAATACGACTATCTGTATTTAGATTCCATTCCTGGCTGTCTCAGGATCGAAAAGCCACAAACCAGATCGACCGTGTTGTTATATACGGAAGACACGTCTCCAGTCTTCTAGACATGCGTACGCTCCAAGGTTCTAACATCGACTCGGACCAATATCTTGTTGCAGCCAAGATTCGCACCCGCCTCTGTGCAGCAAAAAACGCTCGTCAACAAACACAAGCAAGGTTCAACGTCGCAAAGCTGCAGTCAAAACAGACAGCCGAACGATTTTTTACTCGACTTGCATTTCTGCTCTCTGAGAGCACTCGTCAACAACTCGGTATAAGGGAACTGTGGGACGGCATTTCAAACTCCTTACGTACATCTGCAACCGAAACCATTGGTTTTCGGAAAATTCAAAAGAACAGATGGTGGGACGAGGAGTGCCGTGTCGCAGCGGAGATAAAACAGACTGCCTACCTCGCAACGTTACGATCGACCATAACACGTGCGGAATGGGATAGATACCAAGAGTCGGAGTGAGGACCGAAATGCATTTGCAATCAGAAAAATAGAGAAGCCGAAATGCGTGAGTATAAAGAGCTTGACAAGCTGGCCGACATGGGTAATGCTCGAAAATTCTACGAAAAAACGTAGCCTCTAACAGAAGGTTTCAAAACCAGAGCATACTCTTGTAGCACCTCCACAATGACTGACGCTTAAAGTTTACCACTTTTATGGAGGAAACACCTCTTCAGACAGCTAAATAACAGTGAAAGTATACCACCAGGAGATGGTGAACCTGATCCCTAATTTGGTGCAGACGTTTCATTGCCCCAACCATGAAGAAGTTCGAATAGCAATTACCCGCCGGAAGTACTAGAAAGCGGCAGGGGGGCGATGGTTTGCCGACCGATCTATTCAAATACTGCGGTGAAAACATGATAAGGATCATACCTCAGCTTCTTTGTAGAATATGGTTGGACCATTTGATTTTAAGTAAGCTATGTCACAAAAAGGGAGACCCCACAATCTGCGGCAACTACCGCGGGATAAGTCTCCTCAACATCGCTTAAAAGGTTCTATCGAGCGTAGTGTACGAAAGATTGAAGCCCACCGTCAACAAACTGATTGGACCTTTTCAGTGTGGCTTTAGGCCTGGAAAAGGCTGTATAAACTGACGTTGAGCAACACGAAAAGCTCCGTCAGGATCGATGCCAAACGAGGTTTCAGACAAGGCGACTCTCTTTGGTGTGACTTCTTCAACCTTCTTCTGCAGAAAATAATTCGAGCTGCGGAACTAAACTGAGAAGGTACAATCTTCTAAATGAGTATACAGCTTCTGGCGTATGCTGCTGATATTGACATAATTGGCCTTAACAACCGCGCCTTTAGTTCTGCTTTCTCCAGAATGGATAAGGCAGCGAAGCAAATGGGTCTGGTGGTGAACGAGGCTCCCATGCCACTGTTGGCAGTCCTAACATCGAAGTTGTAGATAATTTCGTCTATTCAGGAACCAACATCATCACCAACATCAACGTCAGCCTCGAAATCCAACGCAGGATATCTCTTACCAACAGGTGCTACTTCGGACTAAGTAGGCAATTGAGAGGTAAAGTCCTCTCTCGACGAACAAAAACAAAACTATATAAGTCACTCATTATTCCCGTCCTGCTATATGGTGAAGAGGCGTGGACTATGACAACATCTGATGAGTCGACGTTGAGAGTTTTCGAGAGAAAAGTTCTGCGAGTTCTGAGCTGTATGAGATATACGACGACGTTGACATAGTTCAGCGAATTAAAAGACAGCGGCTACGGTGGCTAGGGCATATCGTCCGAATGGACGAAAAGACTTCAGCTCTGGAAGTATTCAGCGCAGTATCCGCCGGGGGAAGCAGAGGAAGGACCTCCACTCCGTTGAAAGGACCAGGTGGAGAAAGGCCTGGCTCTGCTTGGAATCTCCAATTGGCGACATCTTGCGAAAAGAAGAAACGACTGGCCCGCTGTTGTTATCTCGGCTATAACCGCGTAAGCGGTTTCCACGCCAGTAAAGGAGAAGAAACTTTGCGTAGGCAACAAAGTGCTTTTATACAATGCGGTCATTAAACCGATTTGGATGTATGGCATTCAACTGTGGGGTACGATCTGTGCAACTAAAATTGAGGTTAAGGTTCCAAATGTTTGCCATGGTACATGCGTATTGAAAATATCCATAGAGATCTTGGTATTCCTATTGTAAGGAAAGAAGTAGAAGACAGCTGAATGAAATATACATCTAAGCTCCGACAGCATCCAAACCCAAATAAAGAAATATTGAGAGAAAAAATATAGGCACTCACCCCTGTACAGAAAAAAACGCATTCATTAGCAAATCGGTAAAAGAGAACTACCTACTTGGCAACGAACAATCAGAAACAACACGTGCGGGATGGGATAGATACCGAGAGTAGAAGTGGGAAGCGAGATGTATTATGCAGACATAAAAAGGGAGAGGCCAAATTGCGTGATTACGAAGAGTTTAACAAACTGGCCGAAAGGGTCAATATCGAAAATTCTACGAAAAAATGCGGCAACTAACGGAAGGTTTAAAGACCAGTGCATACTCTTGTAGCACCCCCACAGTTGATCTACTGACTGATGCCTAAAGTTTACCGCTTTTATGGAGGAAACACCTTTTCAACCTGCTAAATAACAGTGAGAGTATACAGACAATGATGAAGTTCGAATAGCAATTACCCGCCTGAAGTACTAGAAAGCGGCAGCGGAGCGATGGTTTGCATACAGAGCTATTCAATTACTGCGGTGAAAACTTGATAAGGATCATACCTCAGCTTCTTTGTAGAATGTGGTCGGACCATTTGATTTTAAGTGAGCTATGTCACAAAAAGGGAGACCCCAGAATCTGCGACAACTACCGTGGGATAAGTCTCCTCAACATCGCATAAAAGGTTCTATCGAGCGTAGTGTGCGAAAGTGTGGCTTTAGGCCTGGAAAATCAATAACCGACCAGATATTCACCTTGTCCCAAATCTTGGAAAAGAGCCGTGAAAAGAAAATAGACACACACCACTTCGTCGATTTCAAAGTTGTTTTTAACAGCTCGAAAAATAATTGCCTTTATGCCTCGATGTCTGAATTTGGTATTCCCGCAAAACTAATACTGCTGTGTAAACTGACGTTGAGCGATACCAAAAACTCTGCCAGGATCAGAAAGGACCTCTTCGAGTCGTTTGGAACCAAATAGGCGACTCCCTATCGTCGTCGAACTCGCGACTTGGCTCCCACGTCACTGTTGACAGTGTCGAAGTTGTAGATTTATCTTGGAACCAGAATTAACAGCAACAACAATGACAGACTGGACTGAGTAGGCAATTGAGAAGTAAAGTCCTCTCTCGACGAACAAAAACAAAACTCGTATAACTCACTCATTATTCCCGTCCTTCTATATGGCGTAGAGGCACGGGCGATGACAACATCTGATGAATCGAGGTTACGAGTTTTCGAGAGAAAAGTTCTGCGAAAGATTTATGGTGCTTTTTGCGTTGGCCACGGCAAATATTCGCGTCATATTCTACGTATGGACGAAAACACTCCAGCTCTGAAAGTATTCAACTCATTACTCGTCGGGGTAATCAGAAGAAGAGGAAGACCTCCACTAAAAAATAAGAAGAATAATGGAATGAATATATTTAACCAGCGAAAAATGTCATTTTTTCATTAAAACTAAAAAACAAATGTTTTTTTAACTGCATCATTTATTGTTGAAGTAAATTCAAGAACCAAAATTTTAAGATATTTCCCAACAAAATTGTACCATGTTTTCAGAAAAGCCGCTCACTGAACAATTACAAAAAGTGTTTAATTAAAGATATTTTACAAATTCATTAACTGTAGAAAGTACCACGATTTTTTTTCAAAAAATTATTCATAATAAATTAATAATTAAGTCTACATATTTTCTTTGTAGTCCAAATTTCGCAATATTATAAATTAATATAAGGAACTACTTAAAGGTATTTTTCTATAAATACATTTCCAGATTCTACTTTTTGAACGATCCACGAACACGGCTTTTGCTCCTGGACACTGCGTCTTTCCTGGAGGAACTTTCGAGGAGGCATCAGATGAATGTCAAGAATGGATGGATTACTTCGAAGAGTACGGCGTAAGCTCGAATCAATTAGATAGACTTATTGTCAAAGAGCCAACTACTAAAAGAAGAAATCCACTTTTAAGCACTGGTAAAAATTTCTCACGTGAAATTTCTTTGCGTATAACTGCTTGTCGTGAAACATTTGAGGAAGTTGGAATTTTATTCTTTCGGAACCATAAAACACTTAAAAAATTAAGTTCAACACCTACTTTTGGGGAAGATTTTGAAGACGTCAATTTTGATCGAGTCCGATGGCAGTTTGCCGTTCATAAAGACGCGAAACAATTTCTTAATTTATGCCGGAGTCTGCATGTAGTGCCGGACCTATGGTCCCTGTACGAATGGTCTTTATGGCGTTCACCATTCACTGCGGAAAAGAGGTTTGTTGAAATCGGTTTAATTACTCAATACAATATTTTACCCATAGCATCTGTAATTAAATAGAACAAATTCATTATTTTATCTTTATCCCAGAAATTCCTCAGTAATGACGAGATTTAAATATATATGTACATAAATATGCAGCTATGCGAGGACTCCTTAGCTGAATTTATAATTACAGTGGTCGTCTGATTAACGACTATCAAAATTATCTTATTGATGTTTCCATATTACGAACGAAAAGAATTTTGCTTATTCGATATTGCGAACAGTGCTATATTTTTATCTTGAACTGCGCATTCTTTACAAAACGTAATTAACTTAATACGTATTTAGTCATTCGATAAATGTTATCTATGTTGTCTTAGATTAAACAACACTCCTGGATATTTGACTTCGTTTTACTTGAATGCGTTTTGATTCGTCTTCGCTTTCTGCGCCAAAATTGCTCACTTCCGACCAAAAACAGCGTTTCATTGACATAATTCAGCAAATATTGATCAAGAAGCATGTTGTAAATCAAAGCTCAATTATCCCAATGGAAGCTTCCGCAAAAGCCAAGACTGAAAAATCATGCCAAGTTAGTTCGAATGTGAAGGTTTTGCTAACAGTTTTCTTCGATTGCAAAGGAGTTGTGCAGCATGAGGTGTTGGCAAACGGTCATACGATCAATAATGATTATTACCTGCAAGTTATGCGTACTTTGCGTGAAGTAATCTGCAGAAAATGACCGGATTTGTAGAAAAATTAAAATTGGCTATTGCACCATGATAACGCCCCTGCTCATGCGGCGTTGTTTGTGCGCGAATATTTGGCCAAAAACAATACATTAGTTGTGTATTCCCTAGATATGCCCCTGTGTCGTTTTTGATTCCAAAACTGAAGAGAAATTATAGATATTCATGAATAAATAAACACTTTTTTAAGAAATTCGCAATACTTTTTGAACAAACCTCGTAAGCAAATTTTTTATATGGTTCATTTCTATTAATTATTAATTTCCCCTAATTTGGAAGGTGTCGCTGCCCAGCTGGTTGATGTCCTCGTTAGAGTGAAGGGTGACATCACCGCCGTCCAAGAAATGCGATGGACGGGACAAGGACTGAGGCGAGTAGGTCCATGTGTCATTTACTACAGTGGCCATATAAAGGAGCACAAGTTTGGTGTGGGATTCGTGGTGGGAGAGAGACTCCGTCGCCGAGTACTATCATTCACTCCGGTGGATGAACATAAAGCCACAATCCGCATCAAAGCGAGGTACTTCAACATATCGCTGATTTGCCCCCACGCCCTGACGGAAAAGAAGGTCGATTTGATCAAATACCAATGCCTTCTATGAGCGCTTGGAGCGGACCTATGAGAGTTGCAGACAAGTCTCCAGTGTTCTAGACGTGCGTACGCTCCAAAGTCCTAACATCGACTCGGACTAATATCTCGTTGCTGCGAAGACTCGCACCCGCCTCTGCGCAGTAAAAAAACTAACGTCAACAAACACAAGGAAGGTTCGACGTAGAGAAGTTGCAATCACAACAGACAGCTGAACGATTTTCTACTCGACTTGCACTTCTGCTCTCTGAAAGCACTCGTCAACAACCCTGTATAATTGGGAGGACGAGGAGTGCCGTGCCGCAGCGGAGAGAAATCAGACTGCCTACCTCGCAACGTTACGATCGACCACAACATGTGCGGGATGGGATAGATACCAAGAGTCGAAGAGAGAACCGAAACGCATTTGTAGACAGAAAAAGAGAGACGCCGAAATACGTAGTATGAAGAGCTTGACAAGCTGGCCGACAGGGGTAATGCTCGAAAAATCTACCAAAAACGTAGCGGCTAACAGAAGGTTTCAAGACCGGAGCACACTCTTGTACAAGCCAAGTAACCGATGCCCACAGCATACTAAAATTATGGAGGGAACACTTATCCAGCATGCTGAATGGCACTGAATGCATAACGTCAGGAGAAGGCGAACCCGATTCCCCAATCGATGACGATGGAGCAGACGTTCTATTGCCCGACCATGAAGTAGTTCGAAAAGCAATCACCCGTCTTAAGAACAACAAAGTGGCGGCGGCTTTGTAAAATATAGTCGGATGAAAGCATGCCCAACGATTTGAATTTAAGTGTGCTCTGCCCTATCCACAAAAAGGAAGAACCCACAATCTGCGCCAACTACCGTGTGATAAGCCTCCTCAACATCGCATATAAGGTTCTATCGAGCGTATTGTGTGAAAGATTAAAGCCCACCGTCGATTCAATTTTATCCTCCAGATATATATTTATCACATTTTCGAATGTCTCGTGAAACGCAATTAATGATAATAATTAGTTATAGACAAAAATAAAGAGCGATTTCGCTTGCCTCATTTTTTCCATCATAAATTTTGTTGATGCCGATTTTGTCACTTTTGCGCGCAAGAAATATCAAAATTTGAGTTGCTCGAACGTTTGACATTTGCAAAAGTCGCTACATTTTTGCGTCGAACATGATGCTTTGCAATATTGCCGCAGTGATTGAGACTCGAACATCCCCCTTCTGATAGTCTCCGCATCTTGTTTAAGAATTTCGAGCATTACCCTTGTCGGCCAGCTTGTCAAGCTCTTCATACTCACGCATTTCGACCTCTTTCTTTTTCCGTCTACAAATGCGTCTCGCTTCCCTCTTCAACTCTCCGTAGCTATCCTATCCCGCACGTGTTGTGATCGATCGTAACGTTGCGAGGTAGGCAGTCTGTTTTCTCTCCGCTGCGACACGGCACTCCTCGTCGTACCAGCTGTACTTTTGCATTTTCTGAAAACCAATGGTTTCGGTTGCAGATGTACGTAAGGAGTTTGAAATGCCGTCCCACAGTTCCCTTATACCGAGTTGTTGACGAGTGCTCTCAGAGAGCAGGAGTGCGAGCCGAGTAAAAAATCGTTCGGCTGTCGAACCTTTCTTGTGTTTGTTGACGAGCGTTTTTTGCTGCACCGAGGCGGGTGCGAATCCTGGCTGCAACAAGATATTGGTCCGAGTCGATGTTAGGATCTAGGATCGTCCGCACGTTTAGAACACTGGAGACGTGTCTTCCGTCTATCACAACATAATCGATCTGGCTGGTGGTTTTTCGATCCGGAGACAGCCAGGTGGCTTGATGAATTTTCTTATGCTGGAATCTAGTAAACATATTTCGGGCGGGGGCGAAGTCGATCAAGCTCAACCCATTTGAGGATGTTACCTCGTGGATGCTGAATTTTCCGACTGCTGTGCCGAAGATACTTTCCTTACCCACCCTGGCGTTAAAGTCGCCAAGCACGATTTTGACATCGTGGCGGGGGCAACTCCGAATGTTGACTGTGACATATGGTGAAGCTACCTTGGACAAAAGTAACGTTTATCGGTTCGCAGAGGGTCGAGAAGATGTGAACAAAGAAGAGCCCAAGCCCAAGAAAAGACGAAAACATTAATAAATTGAAGAAAATAGTATTGTCTAATCGTCGTACAATCATAGGTAAGGGTGAAATGGGCAAAAAAGAATATTAGTGGTGCCGAAACTGGTTTCAATCCTATAGTATTTTAGGTCAAGTTTTCGCTGTCGCTAATTTGAAAATATTTCTAATTTTGACGACGATTGGTAGCTGTAGTGTTGACTTTAATATATGAAATGTAAAATTATTCAGAGCTCGAAGTCTAAAGTTATTTTATCAACAGAAGCATATATCTGATATATCATTTGTAATAACAACTGATAATTTAAAACAAATAAATGGACTTTTTTTTTGCACAAAAGAATTTCTTTTTTAATAAAACATCTAAATCTCAATCGAGTGAACAGTGTTAGTACGGCTACAAGGAAGTTGTGTACATCAGCTGCTTAATATGCGCTTCCGTTTTGAAAATGTTCAAAAAATTGGTATTTGCAGACAAGAAAATTTCGCTCCCTTGCAGTCGTCGTTGTGTTCCAAGCAATAAACATACATACATACATAGTTCATGCACTAAATATATAAAATAAGGATATAGATACATATATAAATATATGTATATGTGCAATAATTTGTACAATTATATGAACATTTTTAAATAAAAAGCATTAAATGATTAAAGCAAAAGCATGATCCATTTCTCGTTTAGCATAATCAGCTATATAACTTGCATTAGGTATTACCTCGATATGTTCACAGACGCAAATTCCTTCCTCACAGTAGGCACACACTTGCCATTTACGTGTATTCGTTAGCCCCTTATAACAAAGATGAGACTCGTTGCTGAGCAATGGTTCGTGTTGTAGTTGTTGATTAAATTGCAGGTCCTTCAACTGCCGCCTAACCCTGCTGCCCACACCGCCAACTAAGTTTGTGTTCTGATATTCATAGCGGTAATTTCGTCGCATACGATATATGTACACTGCACTTGCGTTCTAATGGAGCAGTCGGTGGTTCTTTCATGTGCTCTTCGTCGTTAATAATTCCTCCTGATATATTACTACTCTCAATCTTACTAAACGGGTTGAACAGTGCTTTGCATCATGGTGAGGTACATTAATGGAAGCTTTATCTACAGATAAAGTTCCCACCTTTTCTGAGGTGGTAATTGCACCTTCGGGCGCAGCCAATGGCGTCGTAGATGGCGTAGCTTCCATTTGTGAGACAAGTGGTAGTGTCCCTCTAGGCGACTTTGGGAGCTTTGTTTGATGAAAGCTACTAGCACCACTGCCTGAATGCCGATGAACCAACTTCGGTAAAATGCCTCGATGAGAATGATGCTGCTGATGCGCGAACTGATAGTGAGGATGTGGATGTGCTTGAATAGGATGAGCATGGCTATGAGAATGCTGCATTTGAGTATGTACATACTGTACGCGCATTTGTAGCACCGGCTGATTATCACCTTCTTCGATAGGCAGTAGAAGCTTTGATTGTGTTGTATAGCTCGCAGTTAATTTCGTACTCTGTATTTGTAGCGTGCGCAGATAGTTGGTCGGCAGCTGGTGGAACTGACGGGATTAGGTGCGCGTTAGTGTTGAAGCGCCATGTTCACTACCTGATAACGCTGACAATTTCGGTGGATGTGGTTTTGCTTGCAATTGCTGAATTTTCTTCTGTTGACGAGCCTGGCGTGAAGCCAAAAAACCGCCACCAGCTGCAGCATACATTTTTAACTATTTTTACGTACCGTATTTACAACTTTGGCAAATTTACTAATTTAAAGCAGTTCTTTAAATATTTCACTAGAGTAAATGCAGTTATTTCTATAGGGGTATTCTCTTGCTCTTGCAAGATTGCAGATTGCAAAAATACTATACCGAAATATACAAGAGCACGAGAGCACCCATTGCAGAATCTAGTGATATATGAATGGCTAATTCGGTCAATTTGTTGTGAATGACTATTAAGCATGGCTATTGTGAATTGGCGCACCTTCTGCATACGTTTTTAAGAAAAAAAACTGTAACAAATCTTTAAAATTTAAATAGAAATAATAAAATCCATTTAAAACTTATCTTCCTCAACAATTTAACGACGTAATATGTCTTTATGTAAAATGGCAACTACAACAGGGTTGCAATTATATTTTTGCGTGACATTGCACGCAAATATACATAGGTTTTGGTCTGACATATTTTAAAGCCCTTGCAAATATTTTTCTGCGTGTGTTTGTTGTTGTTCCGTTGTAAATCTGCAATTCTTGCACCGTGCACCGGGTTTTGCAAGAGCAAGAGAATACCCCTTATATATTTGAGCTACGGTGCAAGAGAGGAAGATTTAGTGCAATACACTCAGTTTGTATTCATGGTACACTATATATAACGAGTAAATTCAAATGAAAGGTCTATGAACTCTGTAATACTATACAATATATAACTCAATATCGGTGTGGAAGAGAGTCATGAAACCAAAAATGTCTTTATATAAGTTTTGATTTTGAAAAATAAAAAGTTGTGTCCACTTAAGGGGATTAAGATTAAATATGACCTTTGTTTTTCCTCCAGCCTAATTTTGTTGGAAATAGCTTCCTGAAAAAATACCTTCTTTGGAAGTACTATCTGCACCAGAAAAAAACACCAAAGAAAGGTTAACATTTTTAGCGTCTGCCAATACTTCGGGAAAGAAGAAATTACCACTCTTAGTAGTGGAAAATCTTAGAACCCGAGACCTTTCAAAAGCAATTTGCTACCCTATATGTACTCACTGTCGGCTTTTTTTTTAACTAACCGTTAATGATAAATTAGTGAAATTTTCAGGATTTGTCGGAAAATACTTTTTTAATATAATAAAAATAGCTATAAATATTTTTTGCTAACTTTTAAGGTATGATGCGCTATTTAACAAAGTTTAAGATTCCAGAAGAAGATTTCACTGCTCGCAAATAGCTTTTATTTCTCGCAGTGTTCCGAACGCCAAGCGTTTATTTTATGAGAAAAAATATATCGCTCTGTTACAATTTTCAATCATTATTATCGTCTCCTTGTAAATATCAAATGAATATTAATAGTAATTTCACTTTCTTCTTTAAATAAATTTATTTCTTAATCTATTAATATTATTTTTATTACTGTGAAGTAAATCCTGATCCCAATATCTTTAGAAGATTATTCAATACTTTTCGGGACTTTGAGTACTCAGGATTTTTTCGGATCTAATATCTGTTTGTTTAAAATAATACTTAATATTATTCAAAAGAATGTCATTTGTATTGTTATGATTAATACCAGCGTTACTCAATGTTTTTAACGCTTATAAACTCGTAACAGGAATAAAGGGATGTTAAACTTATTCCAGTGTGAGAGCGCCTCAAAATTAGCGTTTTTTTTTATAACATTTTCCATTATTGCCAGATTGAACAAAATAACAATTTTTGGGCATTTATCAACCCAATACCCAACATTTAGTACGAATAAAAATTACTATATAGTGGTTATATATTATATGGAGAAACTATTTAAATCTTTTTAAAGTATATTAGAACAACTGACTTTTGAGCTTTCAATACCCAATAAAAGGATTTAAGCTTGTTAGCTCTCAATCATTAAATGTTTTTAATCATTTTCCATTGAAAATAATACTACGATGCTTCAAATTACAAAACGTTTCATCAAAAATTTAAATTTCACAAATTTATTTAATTTTCATTATTTTACATTTTTTATAAGTGGTCTTGAACGATGCAACAAATCCCTCCGTTTACATATATTTTTGGTAAGATTTCAATCTGACCATCGCTCGTTTCCAATTGATAAACGTCAAAACCTACTGAACTCGATTAGCTGTCAAAGTTCAGTAGGTTTTGACGTTTAGCAATTGCTATCTCACTTCCAGTGAGAGAGGAGTTGGACATCTCTTTATCTCTGCTCGTAACTTGTCTGGAGCGGTTCCGCCCGCTCCAATAGTAGTTTTTTAATTTTAATTGATTACACTAGTTTACAGTTATTTTGCGACTGTGATGTTAGAGACTGTAGCGTTCTAATTTTTCGTTGCTAAAACCGAAATTGATAGTATAAATTTGCTAACATGTCGGATTATTTGTAGGCCTAAATAAATTGCTGTCCTACAATACTTACGATCAACAATCTTTGATTTTATCAACTTTTGAATCAATCGCGTCGATATTTAGCTTGCTATTTATATTTTTTAGCAAGTTTTCTCAAGTTTACGCTTTATAATACTTACGCAATTCTCAGCGGACAAAAGGTTTAAAACTTTAGGCTCAATTGAATGTTACTAGTACTAAATTTTTAATAACAGGCTTATGACTCTTTTTATTTAATGGATTTTAGCACTTACTACTTGGCTCATTTTAAAGCACAATTATTATTATTTATATAAATAAAATTAATATTAACAAATTAATAAATAAACTTATTTAACGATTAAATTAAATTTACTGTTAATTTTCTTTTGTTATTTACGAGTAGACGATAATAACCTTTGAAAATCGTAACCGAGTTGAAATCCGCGTGTTTGTCTACCCGTCCGTCCTTCTATCTGTGCAAGCTGCACCTTGAGTAAAAATTGAGATATCCTGATTAATGAATCGGACTACTGCTACGCCCACCAAACGCCAAACATATAAATAGCTATAACTAAGAACTGTAATCGCAGTAAAAAAAGATACCTTTGGGCTAAAATTTAACGGTCGTGGCCCGACCTCTAATTGGGTTATTGTACATATCTGCTTAACCACTTAAGCCATAGATAACTTGATCAGAATCTCTTTTCTTACTCTCTCGCTTGTCAGCTGGCAGGGCACCCTGATCTGTTTTCTGAGCTGGCAAGGCGGGATGCCAGAAGAGCAGCGCTATAATTACTTGACGAAATTAGTGTGAAATGAAATTTCATTGAACTGTGCGAACATACATATTTTGGCAAAATAAATGCTTATGTAAATTAATTAATGATTTTGCATTTTAGCATTTATATATGTATGCATTTTCAAAGTGTTTAATTTAGTGTTTTGTATAATTTATTAAATACCCAAGCTAATATTTTTCAGCAGTGGCATTGGCAAATGTTATAAAAACTGCGAGTTTTGACAGCTCTATCTCGAACCAACGAGTCAAGTTATCTATGACTTAAGCTACAATAACCAAATTCGCTCAAGATGTAGAACTTAAGAACCCCTAATGTAAATATGGACGAAATCTAAAGATAACCGCGTACACTTCCCACATACCGACATTGGCACTAAAATTCCAAACAACCACTTAAGCAACAATAACTAGATACGCTAAAGACTCTAGACCAGAAGCACCCCTAATGACGCTGTAAAAATGGATGAAATCGGATGGATTGAAATGTATTGTAAAATAAAAGTCCCAACTTAATGGCTATGCTCTTATCTTTATTTATTACTCAAACAACTTAATGCTTATACCTCGTACTTATAGCTCTTTACTAAGCAACACTGTAATTACAACTGTCTCTGCTGCACAATCCGGCAGCCCTTACATACATACATATGTGCTAGATCGGTAACAAAACTTCGACACTCACACATTCCGGGAACTAAGATCGTTTGCGCCACAATATTAAAAAATAAATGTTTTCCGACAAATCCTGAAAATTTCTTTAACGGTTGATTTAAAAACAATTTTTTAAGTAAAAGTAACTAAAATTTTCATTAAAAAAAATATAGTAAAAAATTTAATTTTCAAAAGTCGTATTTATGAAAAATATACATTTACTTAATTTTTGTGATGAAATGGACAATGGGAGGTCCGCTTGATGGGATGTTGCTCAGGTAAAAAAACCATTCGATTTAAATTATACAAATAAGGTTTGCAAAATAAGTTTCGTTATATTGGACGCCCACTGTATTATAATTTTAATGGTGGTAATATGATTTCTAATTATCGTTTCGGCCATTTTTAATATTAATTGTTTTAACTATTATCATGCCACATTCTAAACAAATGTTTCAGGGTTCCATTAAGGTACCTCACATAGGTCAGGTTTTCGCCCAATTTTATCTATTTCAGGCACAAAGGTACATTGTTATGAGTAAAATACGCTCTCCCATTTTCATTGAGATAACTGAAATATTGGCCGAAATATGCAGTATTAAGTCACCTGAAAGTTCGAAAAATCTTCATGTTAGGTATATGGGGGCTCAGGGAAGTATTGATTAGGTGGTATACTTTAAAAGAGTTATTAGTATCCCATTATATTAATTACTTCTTGATTTATGTACTGGAAAGTGAAAGAATCAAATGGAATTTAAAATTGTGCTATATGGAAAGTAGGTTCTTGTCCGATTTCATCCACTTTCGTACTGTGACATATGAATAGGAGAAGAATGCCACGTTTTGTCGAAATCAGTCGGTCGGTTAGCGAATGTGGGCGGTGCCATAGTCCAATTTTAACACCTGCTCTCATAAAATTTAGTGTCTCTGACGTATGTATTTAGTTATTTAGTACTTTTTTACAGTATGGTTATATGGAGAGTTATCTCCCCATTTAGACCATTTTCGCACTGACGGTAGGTGTTTTTATAAGCACTCGTCAACAACTCTGTATAATTGGAAGGACGAGGAGTGCCGTGTCGCAGTGGAGACAAAACAGACTGCCTACCTCGCAACGTTACGATCAATCACAACACGAACGGTATGGAATAGAAACCGAGAGTTAAAGAGGGAAGCGGGACGAATTTGCAGACAGAAAAAGAGAGAGGCCGAAATCAGTGAATATGAAGAGCTTGATAAGCTGGCTGACAGGGTTATTACTCGAAATTTCTACGCAAAAATGCGGCGACCAAGACCGGAGCATACTCTTATAGAACCCCCAGAGGTGATGTAGTGACTGATGCCCAGAGCATACTAAAATTATGGAGGGCACAATTCTCCAACCTGCTGAATGGCAGTGAATGCATAACGCTAGGAAAAGGCGAATCCGATTCCCCAATCGATGCCGATGGAGTAGATGTTCCATTGCCCGACCATAAAGAAGTTCGAATAGCAATTACCCGCCTGAAGAACAACAAAATCGGCGGCCTATCGTGTGACTTCTTCAACCTGCTATTGGATAAAATAATTCGACCTGCAGGACTTATCGAGCAGGTACAATCTTCTATAAGAGTGTACAGCTGCTGGCGTAGTGGCGTAGTGGTTCTGCCTTCTCCAAACTGGATAAGGAAGCAAAGCAAATGAGTCTGGCAGTGAACAAGGGCAAGACGAAATATGTATCTCCTGTCGTCAAACAAACAGTCGTCGCGCCAGTTAATTTATTTACTCGGGTTAGGAATAAAATAAATATAATTTTAAGTCAGCCTATGAGATTGGTACTGACTGATCCTTTATTCGTATAATAATTCACAGTATACACATGTACTTAAGTATTGAATATATTAAACTTAAACTGTACCTTTACAAGTGGTATAGAAAACTTGTTACTCGGCAGTCGATAATGATAAAGTGACCTAGAGGCTATTGTTCCAGTGGTTTATATAGGCTATGCTTATCGCTGCTCAAGGCTGTTCTCATAATTCTATTAATACATTTCGATAATGATAAAGTGACCTAGAGGCTATTGGTCCAGTGGTTTATATAAATCTTAGTGGTACTTATGCTATTGAGATGCTGACTGTTTACTAGTTAATAACTATTTGGGTTTTTATTGTTTGTTGTACTGATAGTGCACTCCTATTGTTCCAAGATAAAGTTCTTTTGACGATTTTTCTTTAATGTTGTTCGTTTACTAAAACATAAGGCTGTTTTGATGTTTATTTGTTTGGGATTGTTTGTTGTAGTGATATCATGCTATACTTGTGGTTAGCTGTTGCTATGCTGAGTTGAGCAAAGGCGTGTTAAATGTTAAAGTGTTAACTCTCCCCTCTCTTGTGAAAAATAGATCTCCTGATCTATACTGGAGTCTTGAGTAGATCAGTCATTCCTACAAGTTCTATGGGAGGGTTGTAGTTTCTCAGATATACAGTGTTTTGATAAATTATACATATATAGTTTGAATATTACAAATGTACTTAATCCTAGGACTACAAGTACTCCTATCGTTATGAACATATTCTTGATTGGGTGTTCCTCAAATGGTATTAAAAACTTATTTAATTTTTTAATGTTGTCAAATTGATATTCGATTTCTGATTCCAATATTTCAAGTATGTGAATTCTTTCGTTTCCATTAGCTTTAATAATTGTCAAAAAAGTCTTGCGGTATTTTCGCTAGTTGGCGATGAAAGCGCGTAGTTCTAGCTTTTTTTCGCATCGAGTCATGCTATACCTTTTTGGAAAGCTCATTTTACGCGCTAATCCGTGTTTGATTGATTGTCGTTTCTTTTAAGTCGTTCCGGAGTTATAGCGTCGCAAACATGGAGCAAAATAAAGAGAAAATACGGCATATTTTACAGTACTACTACGATAAAGGCAAAAATGCATCTCAAGCCGCTAATAAAATTTGTGCAGTTTATGGACCCGATACAGTTTCCATTTCCACCGCACAACGATGGTTTCAACGTTTTCGTTCTGATGTAGAGGTGGTCGAAGATGCGCCACGCTCCGGAAGGCCTGTCGTCGAAAATTGCGATAAAATCTCTGAATTGGTCGAAAGAGACCGGCATAGTAGCAGCCGTAGCATCGGTTAAGAGCTGGGCATGAGTTATCAAAAATTAATTTCAATTTCAATAAAAAAGAAATTCAATAAAAATACCGCAAGACTTTTTTGACAACCCATTATAATCTTTAATTTCTTGTTCCTGGTTGTGGAATACTTCTGAGTCAATAATAATTGTTTCATTAAATTGGATTAAATTCAATCCTTCAATTGATTTTTCGTTTAAAATATGTTTTCCTTGTAATACGACATTACCATGTCCTAAATCTATAGTAGTCGCATTATTTTCTTGGATAACATTACAATGGGCTTCATAACCTTCGATTATTGGTATTGTATAATTGTCATCAGGTTCTTGTTTACAAATGTATTTACTTAAATTATTTTTACATTTAGATGTTAATATTATTTTATCTTCACACTTACTTACGATTTTTGTCATATCCAAAATGCCTTGACGATATGATAATGGAGTAACTTTATATGTTGTGCATTTCGTTTTAAAGACTGGATATTTATAAATTACAATGAAAGTGTCGTCTAATCTACCTACATGCGTGTCTGCATATTCGAGTATGTTAATAACCGGTATACTAGTTTGTTCCTTTTCTAATATCCTTTCAATCTCGTCTGTATTTATTGCTGCTGAATAAAAATCTCCGTTCTTCACGAAATTAATTGTCGTAGTTAAGTCAAATAACTCCTTGTATAATTTTTGCAATATAACTGTTTGTTTAATCGTCCTAATATCAAATGTTTTCATCATTATTTCAAAGTTGGAATTAATTTGACTTTGTTTATTATTATTTTCAATTATGTCGTTGAGTATTGTTTTAATTTCAATGAGGTCGTCGTGGTCTGGGACTCCTGTGATAAATTTCAAAATCAATTCTTAGAAATCAAGTGATCGTCTTGAGCGTCTGGCTCGTCTATTATTCAGTAGTTGTTTTCTGAGGATTTCTATTCTGTGGAACAATGTTATTTCTGTTGCGTCTTCACTACGCATCTCTCCTTTATTTTCGGCGATCTCGCAGTATGGTTTCAGTATTTTGCTTAAGTTCGTCATATGGAATAGGTATTCATGATCTTGATACAAAAGTCTCGGTTAGCACGTACTTGCGATCTTGTAAGTCGGTTATTTCCTGAGCTAAGAATGTTGCTAGGATTAATGTTAGCGTTATATTCATCATTGTTTCTGAGGTAGTCCTTGTGTAAAATTGTGTCCTCACGATTCTCTTCTACTATTTTCTTCAAATTGCGTGGATTTGTTTTATTTCGTCGGTTTTGTTTCACATAAACTGTTTGCCCTGCTTTATATTCCTTTTGTGTTCGTTTTTTATTGTGGTATGGCATACTACTGCTTGTTTTCAATCAACTCTTATATTCCTTCAGTCTTGCTCCTTTCAAAAAATAATTCAATAGGTTTCCTTTTTGTGACAGAATGTATTGTCCTATTGTATTGCTTGATTGCGTTGATTAGTTCTTCAGTCGCGGTTGCTTTAGGTTGTTTAATTCGAATTCTAGTAATTTCCAGAATGGTTGAACTTGAGCGTTAGACTTGAGCGTTAGATGTTGAATGGTTTGCTGCGGTCATCGAATGTTCAATATATAGCCGTTGTGATAGAGCTTTTACTGCTATGCTATTAAATATAGTCTCATTATCTGTAAGAAGTTTATTACAAAATTGGAATATTTGTGTGAGTACCTCCTCTAGTATTTTCTCATATGTCGTTTAATTTTCTCATATATGCGTATTTTGAGTATCTATCTATGCATGAGAGATACATCGTTCCATCGATTTCAAATATATCCATATGTATTTGTGTGCCTATACCTTCGGATATGGGTGTTTTTGCATAAACTTGTTTTGTCGGGTGGCGTTCGTATTTGTTCTCTTTACAAATGCTACAATTTCTAGTTAGTCGGGTTGCATCATTTTTTATATGTATTTGGCCAATAGCAAGTTTCTAGTATCTCTAATGTATTATTTTTTGCGTTTCTATGTGCTCTTTCATGCGTACGTTTAATTAATGTATATTTTCTCTATCCTCTTCACTTGTAATGTCCTTTAATAGATTTTGACAAAAAACTTTTTTCTCTATATTGAATGAAGAGTTTATAATATCATGAATTTCATACCAGGTTTCTAGTGTAGTGTAAAATGCGGCCGTGATCTTAGGTTTGATAATTTTCGTTAGTGTATCTATCAAGTCTTGTGGTGTGACATAATTAACATGCTCTTTCTAATGCATTTTGTTCACATTTTTTTTATCACAGTTTGTGTTTTAAATTGGTTCAGTGGAGCGCTGACATCCTTAATTCTGATTGGTGAGGATGATTCCTCCGAGTATTGACTCGTTCGTGGTTACGTTTACTTGACGCCTGAGTGCGTCGGCTACTACATTTAAATCTCCTTTAATATATTTAATTTTTGCTCCGTATTCTTCTATAAAATTTTTACATCGTTTTAATTTTGAATTTGGGTTGTCCTCTGATATTGAGAAAATTAGGGATTGATGATCGGTGTAAATAGTTACTAATTACTAGTGAGACCATACAGATAATTCCTAAGTTTCTTGAGTGCCCAAACGATTGCTAACATTTCTTTTTCGTTTGTTGAGTAATTTTGTTTAGTTCGCGTTAATGGATGTGAAATGAATGCTATAGATTTCTTGCCTTGTGACAATACAGCTCCAATGGCCAATGATTGCTTGCGTCTGTAGTCAAATCAAATCCTTTTCCAAAATTTGCTTCGAATAATTCTGTTTGTTCGTTTAGTTTATTTTTTGGTGTTTCAACTGCTTTAAGCGCTTCGTCATCTAATTTTATATGTACGGTGGTATTTTTTATTCTTTGAAATATTACAATTCTCTCCTCGTAGGTAGAGTGTTAATGATTTCGTTATGGATGCAAATCCTTTTATAAATTTTCTATAATATGAGGTCATTCCCAAGAAAGATCTTAAGTCTTTCAAATTTGTAGGGGTTCTGTACCTATCTATAGCTTCAATTTTTCTGGATATACTGTAATTCTACCATTTTTAATTATATGCCCTAAAAAGTCTGTTTGTTTTTGAAAAAATGTTGACTTTTCACCCGAGATTTTCATGTTGGCTGCGTGTAAAGTGTGTATTATATTGGTGATATCTTTCATATGTTGTTCAGGGTTAGCTGAATATATTAGGACATCATCTATATTTACGTATGCGCATACTCCTATAAATGGTCTAAGAATATCGTCAACGCATCTTTGAAAGATCGGCGGTCCAAATGGTAGTCGTAGAAATTCATATTTAGCATTATTTATTGAAAATACTGTTTTCCCTGTCTTCTTTTTTATTTTAATTTGATGAAATCCTGATTCCAAATCTAACGTCGTGAAGTACTGTGCTTCTCCTAAGTTTTGGAGCATAGTGGTGATGTCCGGAATGGGATATCTGTCAGCGATTGTTTGCGCATTTAACTTCTGGAAGTCAATAACCATGCGTCTTTTTGGATTGCCTTGCTCGTCATTCCCTTTTTTAGAAGCTGTCCATATGGGTGAATTGTACGGGCTTTTGCTTGGCTGTATTATTTCATTATCTAATAATTTTTTTATTTTAGTTTCTACAAATGCTGACCCAAATCGGATTATTTGTTTCTGTTCTGATTTCTGCCTCTACTGTAGTTCATTTATTTCTTTTTTATACATTTCTTCTCCTATCATATAGTTTATTCTAGTTAATTTATTCTTTTTCACAATTAATACATTTCTTTCTGTATCTATCAATGCTTTCATTTGCTTAAAACCTTTAATTCCTATCAAGAAATCAAAATCTTGTAAAGTATCGAGTTCTAAAAATTCCATACTGAATCCTATTATGTTCACTTCTTTTTATATTTAATTAATGATTTGCCGTGTAAAGTAGCGCCTTGTTTTTTACTTTCTACTTCTATCCTTTTTGCGTGAGGGATTTTTAGATTTACTTAACTTTCTTCTGCACCACTATCAATTAAAATATACACTGAGTTACCTTCTTCTGAGGTCCTTACAAGCGTTGGTAGCCCATGCCTTAGAATAAAAAATATTATTTTCATATTCTGTATTTGATTGCTGATCGTGTGTAATTTGATTGATCCGTTGATTTTTCGGTTGTACTCGTATATAAGCATAACTTGTATTGTCTCGTTCTCGGTTGTATCCCAATGCTCCTGCTACTTTCTTAAATGGATTTTGATAATTCTGTTGAGGCTGCGGATTTCGTGGTGGTTGTTGCTGATTCTCGTTGTAATCACCATTAAATTGTGTTATTGATTTAAACATATTCAGATCCACTTCTTCTGGTCTGGTGTAGCAACATATTTGCTCTGTTCGTTGTGGAATGGTTGCACTTCTTCCTAATTGTAATTCGGATAACTGTCGTTGCAGATCGGCGACTGCGTTGGTTAATGCAACTAAATTTGCTGCTTCAGTCATCTTGCTGATTTATTTGTTGATTTATTTTATCAAAGATCGGTCTCCAGTTGTATTCTTGGAGCTCTGCTTGATATGGTATTCTTTCTATGAAAGCGTGTTGTTTTCCAAGGATGGTATATTGATCCTTTACTTGCAATTTATTGTCGTATTAGGACTTTTATGTGAATCCCTTTTCATTGACGTTGTGTGGGATGATGCACTGGTAAACTTCTTGGATGGTTTAAATTAATCCTTTATTCGTTTCCAGGGACTAGATTCTTCCCTTTCAGGCAGACTGACTAAGGATATTATTGATGATTATTTTTTTGTGGGTGCCCCACGTTGGGCGCCAGTTAATTTATTTACTCGGGTTAGGAATAAAATAAATATAATTTTAAGTCAGCCTATGAGATTGGTATTGACTGATCCTTTATTCGTATAATAATTCACAGCATACACATGTACTTAAGTATTGAATATATTAAACTCAAACTTTACCTTTACAAGTGGTATACAGAACTTGTTACTCAACAGTCGACAATGATAAATTGACTTAGAGGCTATTGTTCCAGTGGTTTATATAGGCTATGCTTATCGCTGCTCAAGGCTGTTATCATAATTCTATTAATACATTTCGATAATGATAAAGTGACTTAGAGGCTATTGTTCCAGTGGTTTATATAAATCTTAGTGCTGCTTATACTATTGAGATGCTGGTTGTTTAATAGTAAATAACTATTTGGGTTGTTATTGTTTGTTGTACTGATAGTGCACTTCTATTGTTCCAAGATAAAGTTCTTTTGACGATTTTTCTTTAACGTTGTTCGTTTTTCGAAAGAAATGTTCTGCGAAAGATTTATGGTCCTTTGCGCGTTGGCTACGGCAAATAACGCATTCGATAGAACGATGAGCTGTATGAGATATACGACGACATTGACATAGTTCAGCGAATTAAAAGACAGCGAATTGATCATATTGTACATATGGACGTAAACACTCCAGCTCTGAAAGTATTCGACGCAAAACCCGCCGGGTGAAGCACAGGAAGAGGAAGATCTCCTCTCCGTTGGAAAGACAAGGTGGAGAATTGGCGCCACGCTGCGAAAAGAATATACGACTGGCGCGCTGTTGTTAACTCGGCTATAGGCGTAAGCGGTGTCTACGTCAGTAAAGGAAGAAGAAGGAAATTCAAATACTCGACTTCGTTTGCAGGAACGAATTCGATGAACCCAATTCTCGCGTACTTTTTACACTAAATCATGCCGTATGTCATGAATAACACGTTAAATATTGACTTCTAAAGCTTGAAGAGAGTCTGGTTCACAAGAACATGTCTAATGGTTCTTGAAGTAATCGAATCTCCATATGTTTTTAGCAATAATTAGTTTTTTTCTCGTGCCGTGTGGAACGTAGCCTTGTTTTGTGCCATAAAAAATTTAATATCATTAATCTATACCGCTCTCCACTGATTGCTTCCTATGAAAAGAAGTACGGACCGGCGATTCCACGAGGCCAAAAATCATACCAAAATTTTAATTTGGACAAATGTAATGGTTGCTCATGAATAATTTGTCGATTTTCTTCGCATCAGAATCGATAGTTTTGTTTATTTACTCAGATGACAGTGAGTTAAGGAGATGATTTTCTTAAAAAAATCGTCATAGTTTTCAAGTTGTTCCGAAGCAAAATCAACAAATTCACGTCGTTCTCGATGGTCCAATGGCTTCTATTCTTGAATGAGAGCAAGTTGCAACTGGGGATTTTGATAATAAAATTGAACTATTTATAAACGTTTTTCTTTCGTATATCTTTCTGTGAAGAAATAGTAAACAGTACTTAATACATACATTAAAAAATACAGATTATGACATATTAAAAATTGCCAAAACGACACTTTGACATCATCAGACTTTTTTATGGAAAGCTTCTTGTTCTTTCCTCGTTATATTTATTCAATTTATTTACCTACCATAAATATACATATGTATATAGTAGTGCTTCACCATGAATATTAGTTTGTCGATGTAACAAATTTTTTTATAAATATATTTACAGATATGACACCGTGTTCTACTTCGTAAGTTCTACAAAAAAGCCGGCATTACTTCTGGAACACAGTGAAGTCAAAAGAGCTATGGTTAGTTTTTGAGAATAATATATGCTATGTATGTTCACAATTGTTCATTACATACTATTATAAAGGCGAAAGTCTGTGAGTGTGTATGTTTGTTACTTCTTCGCGACTAAATGGCTGCAGCGATTTTAATTAAATTTGGTATGGAATTAGCTGACACGCTGAATTAGTACATAGGGTACATTTTTTTGCGAGAAAATATCTTATTTCTATGTGAAAATCGATGAAAATGAATTCGCGATAATGTAAGGGGGAACTAAACTTAACTTTTTCAATTAAAACACGATATAATTTGTTTGTGCACTCTTCGATCAATTGGTGATAACCTACATGTCAATAGTCACGGTGACGATAACTGACGACGCATCTATATACCCTGTAGAATTCTTAAATTTCCTCGACCTGTCAGGGATACCCTCCCACAAGTTGGAACCCAAAGTTAATGTGACTGTCATACTCATGCGTTACTTGAACGCGTCCAAACTGTGCAACGGGACTAGGTTACGTATAACAGAGCTAAAGCGGCACATCTTCCAGGCCACCATTCTTACTGGAGGGACTAAAGCCGAGACGATATCGATACCCAGAATCTCTGTAACATCTACAAACTGGTCTGGTTAGCAACCATTTGGTTCTTTTCTGGTTAATTTTACCGAAAGAAGGTTCTGGTTAATTTTACCGACATATGGTTGCTAACGAGACATTGAGAAAACGACTCCTATATTGTTTTGGCTATTTATTTATGAGACACAAAAAGAAAAATAATTGAACGTGTGTTGGCACAAACCATTCAGTGAGAGTCATGAAGTCGTCGAAAACTTGCCTCATACAAGTTCAGAACCCACCACTGTTAATGATTTATCGTCATCGACAAAGTAAAAGAAACTTGAAAATCTTCGTGTTAGCATTATAAGGATAGCAGAGAATTTCAACATCCCTTAGGGATCGATTCATTAAATTTTGGTAATATTTTGAATATGAACCGTTTTAGTTCTAAACTCTTACCACAAGACTTCAATCTTTTAAAAAAGCGTCGTAGATTAGAGGTAGCAAATAGCAAATAGCAAATTATCCTCTGACGACAAGACGTTGAGTTATGCATATGACGTCAAAACTGTCCAACAATCTAGCAAATAGTGCTCCAAAAATAAGCCGAAACCGGAAGAAAAAAATTACTGAAGGCCGGAAAAGGAATAAAATCGTTGTATAGAAAATTGGATTAAAAGTTGTCATGCTTGTTTTGCCTCTGATGAAAATGAAGTTCTTTTTTGCTAGTCCGGGAAAATTTGTAAATTGTATGTTATAAAGATAACCGGAAGTTCAATCTATGGTATCTATATACTAAGTGAATAGGCTTTCCTTTATTTTTCTTTCTATACTTTCCAATTACCAGACTTTACCTTCTTCTTCTTTATTGGCGTAGTCACCGCATACGAGATTCTTTTCGCAACGTGGCGCCTATTAGAGATTCCAAACGAATCCATGTCCTTCCCCACCTAGTCTTTCCAACGGAGTGGAGGTCTTCTTCTTCCTGTGCTTCCCCCGGCGGGTTTTGCGTCGAATACTTTCAGAGCTGGAGTGGTTTCGTCCATACGTACGAAATGACCTAGCCAGCGCAGCGAAAACTCGGAACGTCAACTCATCATATCTTATTATCGTGCATGCCTCTGCACCATATAGCAGGGCGGGAATAATGAGAGACTTATAAAGTTTGGTTTTTGGTTCGCTGAGAGAGGTCTTTGCTTCCTTATCCAGTAAAACTAACGGCGCGGGTGTTGAGGCCATCAAATCAAATCAACAATTGTTTCTTGAAGGAAATTCGAAGTAATCGTCAAATTCATCCTAAATTAGTTGAAATCATTATTATGAAGTATATACCATTTTGAAATGTTGTATAAAACCTACCAATCATCAACAACATTTCTTAAATCTCAATGAAAATATTTATGTTACCATACACATACGCACATACATATTACGCACAAAGTTTGTTTTCTTTGTTTATTCTCTCTTGCTCTTCTAATGTAGATCATTCACAATGCGTAACCAGCTGTCAAAATTACTTGAGAAATAATGTTTTTTTTTTCTTGAGCAATTACTTGAGAGCTGCGTACCAACCTTTACATATATTAAAGAAAAGGATGACTTGAAAGGAGAGATAAAAGTAAGGTACAAAATGAAATGTAAAAAATAATAGGGTGAATATTACAATATGTAACTCGCGTTTTTTTCGAAAATATGTTTTTGAAGTCGGTTGGCAAGATCTTTATGAAATTTTACACAGGTCTTTGAGATACAATTCTTGAAGACTTGGATTGTTGGATTTTTTCTTTGCTTTTCAGTTATTTTTTCCTTCGTTCAAGTTCTAAGTTAAGAATTTAATTAAAATATGTATTTTTTCACTTTAGATAATTCTATAAGGAGCTATACAGCCAACTCGGTATCCTCTTTTTTCGAGGAATCACCGGAAATTGCGTCGCAATGGCCGAGTTTAAACTATTTTTTTCCAACAATTTCAGTATTTCTTTGCTAATAAATAGTGTATGTTTGTGACCAAAAAAAAAAAATTCTAATAAAATATTTAATTTTTTTATGAGAAAAACATTGCTGAAAATGTAACCCCATAACCTAATGTAGTTTAGCATTTTATATTAATTATAATAACTTGATTTGTACATATATATTATATGTAAGCCTCCATATCGCCTATATAATCTATATATTATTCTAAGACAAGGCGCTTATTTCCAGAGATCTACAAAACGTACAGTGACAAATAATACATCAAATTAAAGTGTGCGATCTGAAACTTTGCACAAATTTTACAGATTTTAAATTCATTGAACCACTTTTGACATATTTGCGTTTAAAGTTCTTCAATTTTTACATTAAGCTAATATAAGCAGCGCTTCTACAGAAAACAGCATATATGTAAGAGAATGAATAATTACAAATGTTTCTGTAATTTGCTTTCGTTACATACATACCCACATACGCGAAGGCGCAAGTGCGAAATCTAACGACAACAATGTTGTCTGCTCGGTAGTAAAATGACAATAAGCATAGATAACTTGATACGAGACTCTTTGGTTCGAGAGAGAGCTGTCAAAATTCGCATTTTTTATAACATTTGCCAATGATGCCACTGCTGAAAAATATTAACTTGGGTATTTAATAAATTATACAAAACACTAAATTAAACACTTTGAAAATGCATACATACATATATATGTAAATGCTAAAATGCAAAATCATTAATTAATTTATAAACATTTATTTTGCCAAAATATGTTCGCACAGTTTCATTTCACACTAATTTCGTCAAGTAATTATAGCGCTGCTTTTCTGGCATCCCGCCTTTTTCACTAACTGCTGGTTGACGGCACCCTGATTGTGTTTTGTTGCCAGCTCAGAAAACAGATCAGCTGCAAGCGAGAGAGCAAGAAAAGAGATTCTAATCAAGTTATCTATGACAATAAGAGAATGACGAATATTACAAATTACAAATGTTTGCTTTGGCATGTGCACTGGTACATACATACATATGCATGCGCTAAGGCGCTATCTACGATTTGACATGCGCTCTCTTCTATGTTGCACGAATATGTATGTACGAGCTAAGACATGCGCACTCTACTTTGTTTTATATTCACACATACATACTTACAAACATATGTATGTATATACATATGTATGGGCGAAGACGCAAGTGCAAAATCTAACAGAAATATTGTTGTCGGCGTTATTTTGATTAGAAGTGTTATTGCTTTAGGTAAGCTTTGAGTCAGTTCAGTTTTCTTCCAAAAGTCAAGGCGGCTATTACCAACGAATACATACATACTACATCGAATTTCAGTTCAGATTCAGATTAATTATTAAAAATAAAATGCCAAACCAAAGGCGAATTAGACGAAAAAGGAGTTTAACAGGTCGAAGAGAAGAGGTGAATGTTATAGATAAAAAGGAATTTTTAATTGTTAATGTATGTATGTATATGAATTGACCTGTTTTATTAGAGCCATGGTCATGCAGGATCTATGGCAAGTTATTTCAAAGCTGCCCTAAACTCCGTAGTCTTTCGGAGTATAGTTCGCTTGGGGGTTTGACTAATATATGTTTACACTGTAAAGCAAAACATTTCGGAAGTGAAAAGGTACCTGTACTTTTAATTGTTTTATATTCGTAATATATGTATATACATACTTATTGTCTTAATATTTGGTTGAAATTGTTACTAGGTAAGAAATGGCTTTACGACATGTTGTCATGGCGGAAAAGTTAAACTTCAAGAATTACGTGTACCTGAGTTTTTGAAAGCTGTGTAAGAAAATGATTTGAGCTCTTGGCGGAGACACTATTTGGAGAATATTCGGCAGCTAAACAGTTCGTTTGCTTTTGCACCATTCGAAGCGAAATTTGCGGAGCGTACAGGGCGCGGACCATATTGCTTCCGAATACATGGATCAATATATCATAGGGTAGGTCCATTGCATGCAGATCATCCTTCGGAATTCTCCTACGCCCAGCTGTTTATTGTTGACACGGATCAAGCAACTGATATAAGGGCACAACATAATTCAAACTGCGATAGGTATTTGCTGAGAGAAATCCACGAAATGCTTTCAAATATTAACCCCTTGGCAAATGAGTATAAGCATATGGCGCAGGTTGAACGCGAAGAGGAACAGAGGGCCAGAGAAGAAAATCGCAATGCTCGCCGAATTAGCATGCTTCTTTTTAACAGCACTGATCGACGTTATATTTTGCCAAACTGCTCAGAAATTGAGGCCGTTTTCACAACAGAGGATGGTGAACCACCTGGAAATCGAAATTTGCGAATATTTTCATGGAAATCTAATATGCAGAATTTATTATTTGTCTCAACGCTACATAGGTTGTGTGATCCATTAGTATATCCGCTTTTGTTTCCTTATGGCGAGTGAGGATATGATGAAACTCTTCTGCATGAACAGGGTCATCGTACGGAATGTAGATTTAAATTAACCCAACTGCAGTTTGTTGCTTACCTTATGGCGATAAGAGAAGGTTTCAGCTTGCTTCATGCGTCAGGTAAACTTTGGCAACAGTATTTAGTTGACCAATATGTCAGAATTGAAGGAGCACGTCTGGCATTTCTGCGAACTCATCAGAAAGAGCTACGTGTTGAAACATATGCTGGTTTGCATGACTACTTAATGCGTGGTGCAAATATGGAAAGTGTTCGTCCTGGTCGTATAGTTGTACTTCCTTCAAGTTTTGTTGGCTCTCCTCGAAATATGAACATGCATTACCAGTATGCTATGGCTATGGTTAGAAAATATGGAAAACTGTCGCTTTTCATAACTTTTACATGCAACCCAAAATGGCCAGAAGTCATTCAGAATATTGAGAGATACCAGGGACCGGAAATGTGTCCAGAACTGATAGCCGGGTTTTTAAGCAGAAGCTCAATGAGCTTATGAAATATATTTCCCGAGAGGAATGTGTTTGGAAAGGTGAAATACTACCTAAATGTCATTGAGTTTCAAAAACGGGGTCTACCACATCCCCACATCTTAGTAGCACTTCACGAAGAAGATGTTATTCGCGACCCTTCTGAAATTGACCTGGTTGTTTGCGCTGAGATTCCTAATAAGGAGGCAGAGCCTGAGTTGTATGAAATAGTCTCAAAATGTATGATTCATGGCCCATGTGGATTACTTAATCCATCATCGCCTTGCATGACTGATACGGGAATTTGCTCCAAAAACTATCCGAAAACTTTTCATGCTAATACGCTTTCAAACGTTAACGGCTATCCTCAATATCGCCGCCACAATGATGGAAATAAAATAGTTGTTCGTGCCAATAAACATTTAATTGAAATAGACATCCGATGGATAGTCCCATACAACAAATATCTGACCAAAAAATACAGTGCCCATATTAATGTCGAAATATGTTCATCAATAAAAAGCGTTAAATACCTCCACAAATATATTTACAAAGGATATGATTGCGCAACAGTTCAAATTATTGAACACCCAATTGATCGCGTGGATAATCATGATGAAATATCTACATTTATAGACGCTCGATATGTTAGTGCGCCTGAAGCCTGTTGGAGGCTTTTGGAATTTTCAATGCAAGAAAAGTCGCACATGGTAAAAAGCTCTAGCCGTTCACCTTCCAGACTCACAAAATATTTATTTTCGTGATGATAATGCTGCGATTTCTGATACCCTTGCTCGATGCCGCGATACCACTTTAACCGCATATTTTAAATTGAATGCGATAGATCCATTTGCGAATACTTTGTTGTATTATCAAATTCTGAGTACTATACTTGGCAATATGCGTCGCGCTCATGGCAAAGAAGAAAACGACCGAGTAATGCAATTGGTAGAATGTAGACGGTCGATCCAAAAATCGGGAACTCTTTGCTTTACGTTTATTACTTACTTCGTTAAAAGGACCGAGGTCGTATTCAGATATATTAACCGTGAACAGGGAACATCTCTCTTCTTATTGGGAATCAGCAGTAAAGAGAAAGTTGCTAGCGGATGACACAGAGTGGACCGCTGCACTTGAAGAAGCATCTGTCTTTGAAATGCCTGTGCAACTGAGACGTATGTTTGCAATGATTTGCATATTTGGAGAACCAACCTCACAAATAGAGCTCTGGAGAAAATTTAAATTGCATCTTTGTGAAGATTTTTGAAGAAATAATTCAGAAAACACCAGCGAGCTTTTAGCATTGAGAAACATTTGTCACATTTTCCAATCACATAACACATCTTTAAAAGACTTCGGGTTACCTGCAAATGATCTTACCACTGAAGACACAGGAATTGAGAATATATAATATAGATGATGAAGTATTATACGCGCAAACACTAAAGGAACAGCTTAATCATGAGCAAAAGATTATATTCGACCAAATAACCCATGCAATTTCCAGTAGCAACGATGTCGTAAAGGCATTCTTTGTTGATGGTCCTGGCGGCTCTGGCAAAACTTTTTTTATAAGAGTATTATTCACCATATTCGTAGCCTCAGACAGAAGGTGATATCCGTGGCTTGGACAGGGATTGCCTCTATTTTGCTTCCTGGCGGAAGAACGGCACATAATATATTTAAATTTCCAATACCTTTGAATGAATCTTCTGTTTCTCTAATTAAGCCAGATAGCACCTCGGAAAAGCAATCAAATGTTCTACAGCAATAATATGGGACGAAGCTAGCATGGTTCCTGGGACTGCATTACTATGCTTAGATCGATTATTACGTGATATTCACCAAAATGAAATACCTTTTGGTTGAAAGGTTATTTTATTAGGTGGTGATTTCAGGCAAGTTCTTCCTGTGGTGCCCAATAGCTCACGCGCCGCTATAGTTGGTAATTGTTTGAAACGGTGCTCACTTTGGAAATTTTTTAGGTGTCTCAAACTCTCAACGGATATGCGTTCTAAAGAATCCTTATACAACAGTTTTCTTTTTGCGTGTTGAGAAGGTCGAGAGCTCTCTCCAGAGTCGAAAATCAATATACCAGAAGAGATAATTTTGCTAAATGAAAATTTAGTGGATTGGGTATTTCAGCCTCAGTCTGGTGTTATTAGTCAAAACCATTTGAAGGATCGGGCAATTTTGTGTCCAAAAAATGATCACTGTACGATAATACATAGCGAAATAGTAAATATGTTGCCCGGTGAAGAAAGGGTATATTATAGCGTGGATACTGTCGTTTCTGAAGATCCTCAAAAGCATGTCAGATTCCCTACAGAATTTCTAAACTCCCTTAATATCAGTGGAGTAGCGCCTCGTGAGTTAAGGCTTAAGGTTGGAACAGTTGTGATGTTAATCCGCAATCTTAATACATATTGGTCAATGGGACTCGCTTGATAGTAAAAGCACTACATTGTAATTGTTTGGAGGTCGAAATTTTAACCGGTGAATCACAAGGGAAACAAATTTTATTGCCCCGTATAAATTTACAGCCCAGCGAATCACCACTTCCTTTTATTTTAAAGTGTCGCCAATTTCCAATAATTGTAGCATTCGCAATAACAATAAACAAATCTCAAGGGCAGACTCTAGAAAGAGTTGGTGTTTTCCTCAAGGAGGATTGTTTTACGCACGGCCAGCTGTATGTCGCATTGAGTCGAGTACGATCTTCTCAAGATATCAAAGTTAAGACTTACGACCAAAATAAAACCACTACGAATGTAGTTTTCCATGAAGTACTTGAATAAATTGAGTTTTTATAAAAAACAAATTTTTTACTTTTTTCATTTTAAATAACGGAGTCCCCCGATTATCGAGGGTTATTACTAGTCTTTATTATTAGGATCTGCTTTGAAAAGTCGAATGTGTTCGTTTAGAGTACCATGTAATTTTTCTACGTCCGCTTTACCAGTTTTCAAATAAGCTGTTGTTGTGTGGGAGTTTATCTGTTGGTCCTTTAAAAATTCCCTAACTACAGCAGTATCTAGCTCATTGCCGAAAACTACTAACTTTGGTTTACCTAAATATTGTATTCTCTGCTTGAGTGCCTTCAGTATCGATACCCAGGTCCTGTCTTCCAGGTTGTAAGCAGTTGCGTATTTCGTAAGTTTATCTATGCCTGTAAGATATATCGTGCCGCGTTGTGGATACCATATATCAAAATGAACGTTATCATTGTTCCTTTCTGGTGTAGATGTAATGTTAAAGCTATGCTTTTTTGGGGTCCTATCAAATTTCGCAATTCATTTAGATTCATTACTATTTCACTATTTAATGATTCATAATTTAACCTGCTTAGGCCGTCTGCGATTACGTTTTCTTTTCCTTTTATATAAATAATATAAAAATCGAACTCATTTAGCTTAATTTTCCATCTTTGGATTTTAGTATTTGGTTCTTTTATATTGTGAAGCCAAACTAATGGACGGTGGTCTGTTTTGATTACAAACCTACGACCCACACTATGGCTAATAACTCCTTTTCTAATTGTAATTTTTTTCGTGACCGTTTTAAGTACGGCTGGCAAAAGAAACAGCTTTATTTCCTTGCATAAGTGCGGCTCCTAATGCAAAATACCTCGCATCAGTAACAAGCGTAAAAGTTTTATTAAAATTAGGATGAATAAGAATAGGATCATTTTTAAGCAACATTTTTAATTTTTCAAAAGCCGCTATATAATCTTTATCAAAAGTATTAACTTTTATTCCTTGTTTGAGGTATTTAATGAGATGGTGAGCTATTTTGGAGTAATCCTTAATAAAACGTCTGTAAAACCCAGTTATACCCAAAAATGATTTTATTTCTTTTTGTGTTTTAGGTAATAGTATTTTTCCTATGGTTTCAAGTTTCTTAGGGTTTGGTTTAATGCCTTCAGCAGTTACTAAATGGCCCAAAAACTCAGTTTCTTTTGAGAGGAATTTGCACTTGTCAACTTGTAATTTCAAATTGGCTTGACCCAAACGTTTCAAAATTTTGTCTATTGCTTCTAAATGTTCTTCTATACTAGTCGAAAAAATCAGAACGTCATCTAAATAAACTAAGCAGATTGAACCAATGTATTCTTTCAATACATGGTTAATCAGACGTTGGAAAGTAGCCGGCGCATTACGAAGGCCAAATGGCATACGCACAAACTCATAATGCCCAGTGGCTGTAGAAAAAGCTGGTTTTGAAATGTCATCAAGAGTAGAAAAATATAAACACTTTCCTTAGTTTGTAATATCGTTTAACTTTCGATAGTCAATTACTATACTCCATTTTTGTTCATTGGAAGAATCTAATTTTTTTTGGAACGATCCATATTGGGCTATTATATGGACTATTTGAATGCCTAATTATGTTTTGTTTTAGCATATTTTCAATCTGGTCATTAACTTCTGCTTTATGTACCTCAGAGTACCTATATAATTTGGAATACACTGGCATGTCATGCTTCGTTGGAATTCTATGCTTTATTTCATTGGTAAAAGTTAAATTATCGTTCTTGTTGTAAAATACATGTTTATACTTTTTAATTATTAGATAATTTTTCCTTTTCATATTTTTCGAGATGATCTGTTTGGATTTGAGATAATATATCAGGTTTTTCTATTTCGCAATTAGAAAAGCAGCTCTGTTTATAAGCTAATTCATTATAATCTTCTTCCTCTTTAGATAAACACATTGTTATTGCAGCATTACTTGTAATTAATTGTCTACAAGGTATATTTATTATGTAGTTTAAATTTTGTAAGATATTATTACCTATAAGCCCATCAAAGTTTTCATTGAACGCGTATTCTAAAAATTCGCAATTATAATCTTTTATATTAAATTCACGAAATATGGGAAATTTGCAAAGTTTTGTAATTATTATCTCTCTACCTAATGCTTTTAGAATAGAATAGAATTTAATTGAGGTATCCACTGCGACCTTGGGTCTATTGTGCCCTCTCCTAACTCACAGGGACTCACCAAGCCCCAGAAAATCGATAAATTCTAGTATTTTGCTGGGAGCAAGTGAGTTGATGTGATCCCTATCCGGAAACATGGTTCCAAGGGCCTTAGACCTTCGTCTGCAGACTGCGATACAGTCGATTAGTAGGTGCTCCGGGGTTTCAGGTTCCTTGTCGCAGAACCGGCAGTTAGCGCAAGAGGCAAGTCCTAGGTTGAATAGGTGCCTTTTCAACTTGCAGTGGCCGGTATAGAATGCGACCAAGAGCCTAAGTTTAATCCTTGGGAGGTTGATTATTGATCTAAACCTTTTAAGATTGTACCCCCCTATTAGGAACTTGGCATGCCGCATACCATGTGCCCGTTGCCAATGACCTTCTCTACCCACTCTCTCTTCCTTGCGGAGCAGCTCCTTTATAGTGTGGGGGCCCACCCCAGTGAACGGTTCGGGCCCTACCATATTTGTGGAGGCTGCGGAGCGGGCGAGCTCGTCAGCCAGTTCATTGCCGGCTATGCCTCTATGACCAGGTACCCAAATTAGGTGTACTTGGTTCAATTTAGATAGGCTGTTTAGCCGTTCTCTACACTCCTGCACTTGCAGCGATTTGATCTCGTAAGGGGAGATCGCTTTTAGTGCCGCTTGGCTATCGCTGAATATGGTTATTCGCTCGTTTTGATAGCCGCGATGGAGGTTTATCTCTATACACCGACTTATGGCCAAGACTTCGGCCTGGAAGATACTGGGGAATCTGCCCATCCGTATGGATAGCCTTGTGCGTTAGGGTGGGTCGATTCGGGACTTTTTTCGATTCGGGATTTCTAATAGTGCGTAAAAGTTGCCTTAGTACTTCCTGATTCCAATGCAACTTTTTGTTTAGAGATCGGATTGCATCTTCAACCCCAACTCCGGCCTTGAAATTTCGGAAATTCGCCTAAAATCGTGAAATTGTCAACCTAGCGCCTGAAATACGCATCTCATGGCAAAATGTATAAAAAAAAAGTTATTTGTCACGTCATTTGCTACCGAAATGGTATATGTGATCATGGCCGTAGGACGATACGTTCCCGAGATACGAGCGAAAAGGCAGCGCGCCACAGCGCAAGGTGCAAATCGGCTTGCGGCCACACTTCTTGACGTTGATTTCGCCGAGTGCTATCACTTATATTCTCTCAACAGAACACAGAACTCAAAATGTCTGTATCTAAATTTAAATTTAGACAGAAATGTCCTGTGTTTAGCATATATCCGTACAATCTCTCTGAGTCCCAGTTGTTCTTTAGTGTTATCAGTTTGAAAGATTTCGTATAGGGCGACTCCGAGGCGAAAACTATGAACCTAGGAGTAAAGAGGTTACAGAAATAGTTGCAAAAAAGGTTGAAAATACTTTCAACAAGTCATCTATTCCGATAGTTTCACTCACCAGAGTTGTACAAATGCTCACCACATACCATAAGAAATTTCTGACTCTTAAACAAATATTTTTAAGGAACCCAATAGGTTTGAGCTCTAAAAGAGACGACTTTGTCTCTTCTGCCGGAAAATTATTTGACATCGCTGCTTGTAAATGCATTTATTTTTCTTCTTGCACTTGTCCAAAGGAAAGGAAAGTTTCTATCAATGAACAACCATTTCTCTTGGACCAGAGTACCAGAAGAAATGGTCGCTTTGGAAGTGTTGATCTACCTGAAACAAAAAAGATTACAAAGAAAAATGAACGTAAAGAAAAGCTTTCAAAACGTCATTCAACATCAATACTTACCAGAAAAGTATCAGCTAGAACACGTGACCATTCAGATCAGCCAGACTCTCATACAGACGACAACAATGTAGGTGCGTCGCACATGGATTCTTCCAAAAACGAAGCTTATGATGAATTTTCTCTTCCATCCCCTAAAACCAAGCAAAACACACTAGTATTAGAACACACTGCTTTAGCTGCCCAAAGATTTGGAGTAAGTGATAGAGCAGCGGCCTTGATTGTTTCATCTGCTTTTCTGGATGCCAAAAAAGCAGGTTTGATAACACAGGATCAGGCTAGCTTTGTCACTGACAAATGCAAGATTAGTCGTACAAAAAAAAGTATTGACTCTGTATATGGGCTGTATTTTGACGGCCGCAAAGACAATACACTTACACAAGTCAGCGAAGGTGAAAAGTACTACCTCGACACTGTCAAAGAGGAACATATTTCTCTTATAGCGGAACCTGGTTGTCATTACTTTGGCCACGTCACCTCTCCTTCCGGGTCAGCTGAGGATGAGACGCAAGCTATATGGCAACATTTACAAGACAATTCAGTTGATGTGGAACATCTAGAAGTTGTCGGTGCTGATGGCACCAAAACGAACACAGGTTGGAAAGGTGGAATCATTCGGAAACTAGAAGAAGGAATAGGTAGGCCATTACAGTGGGTTGTTTGTCTTCTACATTTCAACGAACTTCCATTTCGTGCTCTTTCCGAACACATAGATGGTGTCTCAAAGAGTCCAATTACATTCTCTGGCGACATAGGTAAACTGCTCCCTGATTGTGAGAAGTTGCCTGTTGTCAAATTTTAAAGTTTTCCATCCTGTTACCAGAGTCTGACACTGTAAATGGAAGGGTTAGATGTAATAAAGTGCCAAAGCTGAATTTCAAAGCTAATAATTATTACGATATGATTAACTGGAAGACTATTACTTTGACTGTTCCACCAGATCTTTGTTCACTTTCTAACGAAGAACTCATAAAAGGGCTGTCGGGAGACACTGCAGAGGTATGGAAATTTAGTGAATTCCCCTCTCACACCGTGGCAGTCGAGAGAACCGTCAAACTGGTGACAGAGGCATCTTCTAAACTTATTGGCTCCCAATATCGTGATCGTTTTATCCGCTCTACACTAAAATCTAGGCAACAAGTGCCAAAGTTTAGTACAAAATCTGATTTTATCAATAAATTTGACACAGATTCAGACTAAAACAAGCCTGACATATGGTTGGTTGGTTGGGTTGGGATTGGGAGTAACCCGAAGAGTAGCCACCTCCACGCGGTGGGTTCTAGGTGACCAATACAGGTTAGCTGAGAGCTGCAACAATTTTCACCTTGCGCTGTGGCGCATCGCATTTTCGCTCGTATCTCGGGAACGGTTCGTCTTGCGGCCACGATCACATGTACCATTTCGGTAGCAAATGACGTGACAAATAACTTTTGTTTTATACATTTTGCCATGAGATGCGTATTTCAGGTGCTAGGTAGACAATTTCACGATTTTAGGCGAATTTCCGAAATTTCAAGGCCGGAGTTGGGGTTGAAGATGCAATCCGATCTCAAAACAAAAAGTTGCACCTGACAATCCTTGGCTTGCAACCCCAGGATTTTCCTGCCAGCCGATTGCACACCATTAATGCCTTTGTCGCCTTGACCAAGGTTTGGTTCACATGCTGCTTCCACCGCAAAGTGGAATCCAGCGTGAGACCAAGATATTTTACCTTGCTGGTCATCTCGATCTCTCTACCCCCAAGTGTGAGGTTCCTAAGCCCGGGTAGGGATCTTCGCCTCGTGAACGGGACGATGGTAGTCTTCGAGGGGTTGATACTCAGTTCAACTCCCCTGCACCACTCCTTTTCCAGGTTTAGACCTCGTTGCACTAGGTCACAGAGAGTGTCCTCGAACTTGCCTCTCGCTATGATCACTATATCGTCCGCATATCCTTGGCAGCGGATACCGTTGTCGGTTAGCAGTGCTAACAGGTCGTCCACAACAAGGCTCCATAGCAGGGGCTATAGTACACCACCCTGCGGACAGCCTCTTGTTGTGCCGAGGCGAATCTTAGTACCCCTTGCTGTGGTCTCAGCAACCCTGGTGCGCAGTACTGCCTCTATCCATCTGCTCAACGGTGCTGCCACATTCCTACCCTCCAGTGCCATGGCTACACTTCTATGAGATGTGTTGTCAAAAGCTCCCTCGATATCCAAAAAGGCACATAGCATAACTTCCCCTTTCTCCAGTGAACTCTCTATCTCGGAGGTCAACTGGTACAGAGCCGTGTTTGTTGATCTGCCAGATCTGTATGCATGCTGAGCGGCATGCAGGGGTACAGTCTTCAGCTCCTTTGACCTTAAATGATGATCTATTATCTTCTCCATAGTTTTCAGTAGGAAGGAGGATAGGCTAATTGGCCTGAAGGATTTAGCCAAAGAGTAGTCCTTCCATCCTATTTTTAGTATGAAGATTACCTTAGCTGTTCTCCATGATTCAGGGATGTAGGCCAAGGCTAGGCTCTCCCTCAGCAGCCTAATCAGATGTGTGGCATCAGGATCTGCTCACCCTGTTGTAGAAGCGCTGGGAAGATGCCGTCCACTCCCGGAGATTTGAACCTTTCAAACGAGGCCATTGCCCACCTGATCGAGTCTGCAGTGAACAATTCTTTAGCGATAGCCCAATCAGCGGGGATGGCCTGTGTTCAGTTACGGGCAGACACCGGTAAACCGGAATAGTCTCCGGGAAGTAGCCTCCCATAGCCTCTCCCTGAAGGCACTCCAATTGGTCCTTCGAGGGTTGCGTCTAGGAGGGAATAGCTTGACCCCTGCCCTCAGCGCAAACCTTACAATTCCATGGTCCGACAGGGAGGGCTCCGTTGAGACTCTCCACTGCGAGACCAGTCTGGTTGCAGGTTCATTACTGAGGGTGATGTCCAACACTTCCCTCCTGCTTATAGTTATGAATGTGGGTTCACACCCTACATTCTCTATCGCTAAATTACTGCCTACTACATATTCTAACAGGGACTCACCTCTCGCGTTGCAGTCAGTGCTGCCCCACTCCGTATGGTGAGCGTTCGCATCGCAACCGATGATAAGGGGGAGCTTGTGCAGTCTGCAATGCTCTACCAGCCTTTCCACCGCCTCCGGGGGTGCCGTTGCTGCCTCTCCCGGAAAGTATGCTGAGGCCAGGACGAAGCCTTTGCCTGCAGTATCCCTAGCCTGCACCGGCACCAAATCCTGCGTCAGAAACTCTGCAAAAGAAATCAATATTGCTTCTGACAACTATACACGTCCTAGGCCTCTCGCTAGAGAGGTCCCAGATTACCTTGTTTGCTTCCGTCTTGAGGCCCTTTACCTCTCCTTTATAGACCCAAGCTCTTGGATCAGCAGTGTGCCCAGTTTCTCCGCTGTGAACCTGCTTGTTATGACAGCTGAGGCTGCTGCCGCATGATGCAGGTTCACTTGGGCAATTTCCATGTTGTCGGCCATCATAAAATGGGCTCGAGGAAAGAGAGATCCTCTACCCCGCCGACAACCGCACTGCTGTCCATTGGGTCTCCAAGTCCGTCTAGGAGCTCCTGCGTTGAGGGTAGCTCCGTGTTCCGGCCATCTTCGGGGACGTCCGTGGTCGTTGCTGGCACTGCCTGTTCAGACCTGCTCCCGCAGGGCTGCTCCGACAACTCGTCCCCCTCCATCCTTGTTTCCTCCGGGGCGGACTCCGGCACTGCCTGGTTATCGACGCCCTTGTCCTGTGGAGTCGCAGGCGTTTTGGCTTCCTTGCTCCCGGTGTCAGCAGGCTTGTAAGGCCGCATGACGACCGTGCTGTACCTGTAGATCAGGCGGAAGCTCGCGGCCCGGACATACTTATACGACTCGTCGTCTATGTATAAGTGTAACCTCCATCCTTCCATGTCACCTAGCTTATCCTTTTTTCTGCCGGCAACACACCAGGCCGAGATACTGAGTCCCCGGTTCTGGTTCCTCACCAGGCTCAAGGCATACTCGTAGGTCCTCTTCCCGCTCCGAGGGATTAACATTGTCATGCTGTGCATGATTGGCACATCTTCCACCCTCTTCGCGCAGAGGACAGGGCCCGTCCAGCTTCCCAGCTTTGGAGCGTTTTCCCTCAGCCAGTCGGCGGACGACTCGTTCAGGCAGTCTACCTGCATCATACCTCCCATGAAGTCGATGCCCAGGAAGGACGCCGTGTAGACCTCTCCTTTAGACACCTCGTCCATCAGAATGTCCTGAAGCACGGTGAGCTCATCCGGTTTCAGCGACTCCGCCGGGTATTTGAGAGGCAGAACAGCCATACGGATGCCTCTTGACAGCATCCGCATATCTACGCCGCCCCTCCTCCACCGGTCCAGATGGTTGGCCCCCGGCTGCCTTTGCCCCGCTGCCTCCGGGGTTTTCCCATCACAGAGGTGCCGTAGGTACCACTTCATGGTGGAACCACTCATCCCTTTCCTATGAGGATCATCGCACCCGCCGGGTTGGCCAGCTTCTGGGAGGGGCCGTTGCCCACCTCTTCTGCGCCTTCTCCTCCTCCTTCTTGTGCCGTCAGGCTCTGCCTGATGCGACTCGCCCGAGGCCGACCCACTGCACCTATCGGCGGGGGTCTCGGCGATCTAATGCTTTTGCTACTACTTTTACATTTTGCTTCAAATTCGGATGACATATACCCGGGTTAATTATACTGAATTCAGCACCAGTATTAATTTTAAATTTTAAATTTTTTATTGGATTATTAATTATTATATATGGAAGTTTTGTTTGCCTGCTATTGGAAAATTTACGTTCGAATTTCCTATTTCCATTGGTTCATCTTGTTGATTATTGTTTCTCATATTATGTGCATTTTGACTTCCTAACATCGGCTGTCTAAATTGGTAAACATAATTATTATTATTGGAATTTGGTTTATTTCTATTTGTGTTTTGTGAGTAATTTGTCCGCTTCGTTTGACTAGTAAAATTTGAATTTCCTAGGTTATCATTACATGGATTATAATTTGTATTAGAATAATCTGGATTTTGATATGGCAAATTTTGTTGGGTCTCAAAATGCTGATTATGTTTATTACTCATATTTGTAAAATTAAACGATTTCCTTTGAAAGGAATTGTTTTGGTTATTAGAATTATTGCTAAAGTTAGTTCTTATATTTGTATTCAAATAGTCTCTTTTTGCAGGTCCAAACTATTTTAAATTCGTCTTCTATCATAGTACGTGTTGGTTCAGGAAGATGGTCTCTAAAAGTTTTAAGTGAAATTCTGTTTACTTCTTCAGTCGTATAAGTAGTGTCGCCATGAGTTAAATTTCCATTATGTATTCTGTTTGCCAGTTTATGTATTTTAAAATAATAATTTTCAATTGTTCCATGTAATCTGCAAGTTTTTAATTCGTCCATTAAATCCATACTACTGTCTTTTTCGCCAAAAGTTTTTGTTTAAAGTTGTTTCAAAATATGCCACGAATTTACGTTAGAGTGCTTGTGAATGGCTTCCCTAGTTTTGCCAACACATTTGTTTTTAATATACCCAAAAAGTATATTTTGATTCTTCTTCTTCTTAATTGGCGTAGACACCGCTTACGCGATTATAGCCGAGTTAACAACAGCGCGCCAGTCGTTTCTCCTTTTCGCTACGTGGCGCCAATTGGATATTCCAAGCGTAGCCAGGTCCTTCTCCACTTGGTCCTTCCAACGGAGTGGAGGTCTTCCTCTTCCTCTGCTTCCCCCGGCGGGTACTGCGTCGAATACTTTCAGAGCTGGAGTGTTTTTGTCCATTCGGACAACATGACCTAGCCAGCGTAGCCGCTGTCTTTTAATTCGCTGAACTATGTCAATGTCGTCGTATATCTCGTACAGCTCATCGTTCCATCGAATGCGATATTCGCCGTGGCCAACGCGCAAAGGACCATAAATCTTTCGCAGAACTTTTCTCTCGAAAACTCGCAACGTCGACTCATCAGTTGTTGACATCGTCCAAGCCTCTGCACCATATAGCAGGACGGGAATTATGAGCGACTTATAGGGAGTTTGGCTTTTGTTCGTCGAGAGAGGACTTTACTTTTCAATTGCCTACTCAGTCCGAAGTAGCACCTGCTGGCAAGAGCAATCCTGCGTTGGATTTCCAGGCTGACATTGTTGGTGGTGTTAATACTGGTTCCTAAATAGACGAAATTATCTACAACTTCAAAGTTATGACTGTCAACAGTGACGTGAGTGCTAAGTCGCGAGTGCGACGACTGTTTGTTTGATGACAGGAGATATTTCGTCTTGCCCTCGTTCACTGCCAGACCCATTTTCTGTGCTTCCTTGTCCAGTCTGGAGAAAGCAGAACTAACGGCGCGGGTGTTAAGGCCGATGATATCAATATCATCAGCATACGCCAGCAGCTGTACACTCTTATAAAAGATGGTACCTTCTCTACTAAGTTCTGCAGCTCGAACTATTTGCCGTCATTGCCGCCAAAACTTTCAATATTTTTATGCAAGTTAAAACTAGGTTAAATCTACTTATTTGTACTTCCATAGCAAAATGTTTAATTCAACCTAAGTGTGTGTAAAAGGGAAACTAATATATTGTTAAAAGAAGAAACGAGAGAAGGTACTAATAAATAAAATAAATAATATTTACATATATATATACATATATATATATATATATGTATGTGTGTGTATACTTATGCATAGGTTTGTAAATCCTGTGTTCTTGCTGTTACTCTTGCTGCCTGGCTGGCCGTTTGTTGCTGCTGCATTAAGCTCCAGTTAATTGCTTATAGGAATATAGAATAGTTGTTGTTATTTTAGTTTCGCCAAATATAAATGCACAATTATTGTTTTTGTTTTTGACTTCTCTTTTGTTTTATGTTTTCTCTGCTGCACTGAAAAGTTTTGTCGTTGTGTGTCCCGTTTGAAACGTCTTAGATAATAAAGGCACCATTTCAAAGAGATTTAAAGTTCCTTTCACCTTCACAGAGGTCGCAAATTCATAGTCATCCGCTTCTAACCGCGACTATTTCACCTTCGTAGAGGACACAATGACCGTTGCAGCCAGCTAGTTGTTTGTGGTTTTCGATGAGTTCCTCTAATCCTCTTATTTTCGAATGTGCGCGTTTTATACTTTTCTTTATTTAGTTCGGCTTTTTTTATATTTATTTTATTATTATACGTTTTTTATTTTGTAATTGCTATTCTTTTATAATATACTACTCCTGTGCTTATTTAGTGCTATAATTGTTTTGCTCAGAACGATTTACGAAAAGATTGTTTGATTTAAAGAACTAAATTTTTTCTCAGCGGCTAATTAAAAATGTTTCTCACATATATTTTTTGTTTTTAATTATTTTAAGATGTTGCGTTTTTACAAAAAAAAATCGACCACGTGGTACTTTTTCAGAATTTTCTTCAGTGGTACTTTTTCCTCGTCGGCAATCACGTTCTCGGAATTGAACAACGCTTTCGTTGGTGTCTGTTAAAGAACTGCCTTTTTTATTTTTGTATCATTTACACTTATCCTATCTTATTTTAAAGCTTAGTACTAATTACTCTTCTAATATCTTCTTTTTCTCTTACGCTAATTTCTCTTAAAACTAAGGTAGTATTAGTTATAATATGGTAATGTAAATATGTAAATGGATATGTAAATGGGTTCTTACATTATTATATACTAGTAATAACCCCCGATATTATTTTGGTCGTAAGTCTTAACTTTGATATCTTGACTCTTTCTAGAGTCTGCCCTTGAGATTTGTTTATTGTTATTGCGAATGCTACAATTATTGGAAATTGGCGACGCTTTAAAATAAAAGGAAGTGTTGATTCGCTGGGCTGTAAATTTATACGGGGCAATAAAATTTGTTTCCCTTGTGATTCACCGGTTAAAATTTCGACCTCCAAACAATTACAATGTAGTGCTTTTACTATCAAGCGAGTCCCATTGACCAATATGTATTAAGATTGCGGATTAACATCACAACTGTTCCAACCTTAAGCCTTAACTCACGAGGCGCTACTCTACTGAAATTAAGGGAGTTTAGAAATTCTGTAGGGAATCTGACATGCTCTTGAGGATCTTCAGAAACGACAGTATCCACGCTATAAGATACCCTTTCTTCACCGGGCAACATATTTACTATTTCGCTATTTATTATCGTACAGTGATCATTTTTTGGACACAAAATTGCCCGATCCTTCAAATGGTTTTGACTAATAACACCAGACTGAGGCTGAAATACCCAATCCACTAAATTTTCATTTAGCAAAATTATCTCTTCTGGTATATTGATTTTCGACTCTGGAGAGAGCTCTCGACCTTCTCCAACACGCAAAAGAAAACTGTTGTATAAGGATTCTTTAGAACGCATATCCGTTGAGAGTTTGAGACACCTAAAAAATTTCCAAAGTGAGCACCGTTTCAAACAATTACCAACTATAGCGGCGCGTGAGCTATTGGGCACCACAGGAAGAACTTGCCTGAAATCACCACCTAATAAAATAACCTTTCAACCAAAAGGTATTTCATTTTGGTGAATATCACGTAATAATCGATCTAAGCATAGTAATGCAGTCCCAGGAACCATGCTAGCTTCGTCCCATATTATTGCTGTAGAACATTTGATTGCTTTTCCGAGGGTGCTATCTGGCTTAATTAGAGAAAAGAGATTCAGTCAAAGGTATTGGAAATTTGAATATATTATGTGCCGTTCTTCCGCCAGGAAGCAAAATAGAGGCAATCCCTGTCCAAGCCACGGATATCACCTTTTGTCTGAGGCTACGAATATGGTGAATAATACTCTTATAAAAAAAGTTTTGCTAGAGCCGCCAGGACCATCAACAAAGAATGCCTTTACGACATCGTTGCTGCTGGAAATTGCATGGGTTATTTGGTCGAATATAATATTTTGCTCATGATTAAGCTGTTCTTTAGTGTTTGCGCGTATAATACTTCATCATCTATATTATAATTCTCAATTCCTGTGTCTTCAGTGGTAAGATCATTTGCAGGTAACCCGAAGTCTTTTAAAGATGTGTTATGTGATTGGAAAATGTGACAAATATTTCTCAATGCTAAAAGCTCGCTGGTGTTTTCTGAATAATTTCTTAAAAAATCTTCACAAAGATGCAATTTAAATTTTCTCCAGAGCTCTATTGGTGAGGTTGGTTCTCCAAATATGCAAATCATTGCAAACATACGTCTCAGTTGCACAGGCATTTTAAAGACAGATGCTTCTTCAAGTGCAGCGATCCACTCTGTGTCATCCGCTAGCAACTTTCTCTTTACTGCTGATTCCCAATAAGAAGAGAGATGTTCCCTGTTCACGGTTAATATATCTGAATACGACCTCGGTCCTTTTAACGAAGTAAGTAATAAACGTAAAGCAAAGAGTTCCCGATTTTTTGGATCGACCGTCTACATTCTACCAATTGCATTACTCGGTCGTTTTCTTCTTTGCCATGAGCGCGACGCATATTGCCAAGTATAGTACTCAGGAATTTGATAATACAACAAAGTATTCGCAAATGGATCTATCGCATTCAATTTAAAATATGCGGTTAAAGTGGTATCGCGGCATCGAGCAAGGGTATCAGAAATCGCAGCATTATCATCACGAAAATAAATAGTTTGTGAGTCTGGAAGGTGAACGGCTAGAGCTTTTACCATGTGCGATTTTTCTTGCATTGAAAATTCCAAAAGCCTCCAACAGGCTTCAGGCGCACTAACATATCGAGCGTCTATAAATGTAGATATTTCATCATGATTATCCACGCGATCAATTGGGTGTTCAATAATTTGAACTGTTGCGCAATCATATCCTTTGTAAATATATTTGTGGAGGTATTTAACGCTTTTTATCGATGAACATATTTCGACATTAATATGGGCACTGTATTTTTTGGTCAGATATTTGTTGTATGGGGCTATCCATCGGATGTCTATTTCAATTAAATGTTTATTGGCACGAACAACTATTTTATTTCCATCATTGCGGCGGCGATATTGAGGATAGCCGTTAACGTTTGAAAGCGTATTATTGAGACAAATAATAAATTCTGCATATTAGATTTCCGTGAAAATATTCGCAAATTTCGATTTCCAGGTGGTTCACCATCCTCTGTTGTGAAAACGGCCTCAATTTCTGAGCAGTTTGGCAAATTATAACGTCGATCAGTGCTGTTAAAAAGAAGCATGCTAATTCGGCGAGCATTGCGATTTTCTTCTCTGGCCCTCTGTTCCTCTTCGCGTTCAACCTGCGCCATATGCTTATACTCATTTGCCAAGGGGTTAATATTTGAAAGCATTTCGTGGATTTCTCTCAGCAAATACCTATCGCAGTTTGAATTATGTTGTGCCCTTGTATCAGTTGCTTGATCCGTGTCAATAATAAACAGCTGGGCGTAGGAGGATTCTGAAGGATGATCTGCATGCAATGGACCTACCCTATGATATATTGATCCATGTATTCGGAAGCAATATGGTCCGCGCCATGTAGGCTCCGCAATTCTCGCTTCGAATGATGCAAAAGCAAACGAACTGTTTAGCTGCCGAATATTCTCCAAATAGTGTCCCCGCCAAGAGCTCAAATCATTTTCTAACACAGCTTTCAAAAACTCAGGTACACGTAATTCTTGAAGTTTAACTTTTCCGCCATGACAACATGTCGTAAAGCCATTTCTTACCTAGTAACAATTTCAACCAAATATTTAGACAATAAGTATGTATATACATTAGGGTGATTATAGGTTCCTAGACACCTCTAAGAAAGCCTCTCCAAATATGAGTTTTTAATTGTAACGGGAAGGTTCTCCGCCTAACGGTTTTCTATTTTTTCTTATTATCAGATAGAAAAATTTATATCTCGCTTCCAACTACTTGAAAAAATATCTTGTTAATTAGGTTTTGTAGGAAATTGAATGCTCTAAAATATGGTCTCTCATAATTTTTTGTAAACCCAACCGTTTAAAAGATATTAACGGTTGAAATTTGACTATTTTTGGAAAAATTCTTTATTTCTTATTAATTTTATAACTCAATGAAAAAAATTATTATGAATGATAAAACACATAGTTTTGTAGGAAATTTACTGCTCTATAAAAATGGTTTACTATGATTTTTCGATTAAGTTAAGCGTTTACGAGATATTCATCGTCAAACATCAATGCATATTAAGGTGGATCAAAAAAAAAAATTTTTTTTTTCGTTTGATACTCTGAAAAATAGGTTCCTAGACACCTCTAAGAATACCTCTCCAAAAATCTATTCATAATAATTTTTTTTATTGAGTTATAAAATTAATAAGAAATAAAAAATTTTCTCAAAAATAATCAAACTTTAACTGTTAATATCTTTTAAACGGTTGGGTTTACGAAAAAATCATAAGAGACCATATTTTAGAGCATTCAATTTCCTACAAAACCTAATTAACAAGATATTTTTTCAAGTAGTTGGAAGCGAGATATAAATTCTTCTATCTGATAATAAGAAAAATAGAAAACCGTTAGGCGGAGGACCTTCCCGTTACAATTAAAAACTCATATTTGGAGAGGCTTTCTTAGAGGTGTCTAGGAACCTATTTTTGCGAGTACCAATTGAAAAAAAAAAAAAAAATTTTTGAACCACCCTAATATACATATATTATGAATATAAAACAATTAAAAGTACAGGTACCTTTTCACTTCCGAAATGTTTTGCTTTACAGTGTAAACATATATTAGTCAAACCCCCAAGCGAACTATACTCCGGAAGAACTACGGAGTTTAGGGCAGCTTTGAAATAACTTGCCATAGATCCTGCATGACTACGGCTCTAATAAAACAGGTCAATTCATACACACATACATTAACAATTAAAAATTCCCTTTTATCTATAACATTCACCTCTTCTCTTCGACCTGTTAAACTCCTTTTTCGTCTAATTCGCCTTTGATTTGGCATTTTATTTTTAATAATTAATCTAAATCTGAACTGAAATTCGATGTAGTATGTATGTATTCGCTGGTAATAGCCGCCTTGACTTTTGGAAGAAAACTGAACTGACTCAAAGCTTACCTAACGCAATAACACTTCTAATCAAAATAACGCCGACAACAATATTTCTGTTAGATTTTGCACTTGCGTCTTCGCCCATACATATGTATATACATACATATGTTTGTAAGTATGTATGTGTGAATATAAAACAAAGTAGAGTGCGCATGTCTTAGCTCGTACATACATATTCGTGCAACATAGAAGAGAGCGCATGTCAAATCGTAGATAGCGCCTTAGCGCATGCATATGTATGTATGTACCAGTGCACATGCCAAAGCAAACATTTGTAATGTGTAATATTCGTCATTCTTTTATTGTCATAGATAACTTGATTAGAATCTCTTTTCTTGCTCTCTCGCTTGCAGCTGATCTGTTTTCTGAGCTGGCAACAAAACACAATCAGGGTGCCGTCAACCAGCAGTTAGTGAAAAAGGCGGGATGCCAGAAAAGCAGCGCTATAATTACTTGACGAAATTAGTGTGAAATGAAACTGTGCGAACATATTTTGGCAAAATAAATGTTTATGTAAATTAATTAATGATTTTGCATTTTAGCATTTACATATATATGTATGTATGCATTTTCAAAGTGTTTAATTTAGTGTTTTCTATAATTTATTAAATACCCAAGTTAATATTTTTCAGCAGTGGCATCATTGGCAAATGTTATAAAAAATGCGAGTTTTGACAGCTCTCTCGAACCAGAGAGTCTCGTATCAAGTTATCTATGCTTATTGTCATTTTGCTACCGAGCACTTGCGCCTTCGCGTATGTGGGTATCTATGTAACGAAAGCAAATTACAGAAACATTTGTAATTATTCATTCTCTTACATATATGCTCTTTTCTGTAGAAGCGCTGCTTATATTAGCTTAATGTAAAAATTGAAGAACTTTAAACGCAAATATATCAAAAGTGGTTCAATGAATTTAAAATCTGTAAAATTTGTGCAAAGTTTCAGATCGCACACTTTAATTTGATGTATTATTTGTCACTGTACGTTTTGTAGATCTCTGGAAATAAGCGCCTTGTCTTAGAATAATATATAGATTATATAGGCGATATGGAGGCTTACATATAATATATATGTACATATCAAGTTATTATAATTAATATAAAATGCTAAACTACATTAGGTTATGGGGTTACATTTTCAGCAATGTTTTTCTCATAAAAAAATTAAATATTTTATTAGAAATTTTGTTTTTGTTACAAACATACACTATTTATTAGCAAAGAAATTCTGAAATTGTTGGAAAAAAATAGTTTAAACTCGCCCATTGCGACGCAAAAATAACTGAAAAGCAAAGAAAAAATCCAACAATCCAAGTCTTCGAGAATTGTATCTCAAAGACCTGTGTAAAATTTCATAAAGATCGGTTGAGTAGCTCTCGGGAAATCTTGCCAACCGACTTCAAAAACATATTTTCGAAAAAAAACGCGAGTTACATATTGTAATATTCACCCTATTATTTTTTACATTTCTTTTTGTACCTTACTTTTATCTCTCCTTTCAAGTCATCCTTTTCTTTAATATATGTAAAGGTTGGTACGCAGCTCTCAAGTAATTGCTCAAGAAAAAAAAAAAACATTATTTCTCAAGTAATTTTGACAGCTGGTTACGCATTGTGAATGATCTACATTAGAAGAGCAAGAGAGAATAAACAAAGAAAACAAACTTTGTGCGTAATATGTATGTGTGTATGTGTATGGTAACATAAATATTTTCATTGAGATTTAAGAAATGTTGTTGATGATTGGTAGGTTTTATACAACATTTCAAAATGGAATATACTTCATAATAATGATTTCAACTAATTTAGGATGAATTTGACGATTACTTCGAATTTCCTTCAAGAAACAATTGTTGATTTGATGTTTCTTCGCAAAATCAGGTTTGCCATATTCACATTTTACTGAAAAAAGTATTAAAAATTAGTACTAGATTTCTTGAGAGCTGCGTACCATCACAAGTAAATTTATCGCAGGAAAGTTTCTTGACCGTTTCTTAAACGTTTTTATATGAAGTTTTTACGCTTCTTGAGAGCTGCGTACTAAGCTTAACTTTAAAATGACCTCTAGAATTAAGTACTCTCATTTTTAATTTATTTACGGTTATATATTTCTATTCTTATTCATTACTCATATTCTCATTCTTGTTTCGATCTTGGAAGGAGGAAGACCTAAATTTGAACAGTGTCAATCAATTTTGTAAATTCTTAATATGTAGGTATATATTTACATATAGTATATTGGTAAAATCTAAAATCGTGTTTGATTTAAACATTATTGTAACTGGCGCAGCCTCTTAAAAAAGAACCTATGTGTATTCAAAAGTAAATTAACTCAACTAACTAAAATTCGACATTAGTAAATAATTGAACCAAAGTTAAATTGAAATAAAAAACTATTGTACAGTTTTGTGGCATAAGTAAGTATATATATGTATATTAGGGTGTGTCATTCTGAGTCAACCTTTTTTTCAACTGAAAAACAGGCCAAAAATTTTCGAAAATGTGAAAAAGAAAGTCACTCAAAAGATGAGCTCTTAATATTAATATTAAGAGGTGCCTGTTTCAAATTTTCGGTTTTCCGTATAAATAACATGAAAAAAAAAATAATTTTTTTTTGTGGTGGTTATTGTGCGGAGGTTATTATATGTGCACGCGATGGCTGCCAGTAGGGATGGTAAACTCGATTCCGATTCTACTCGAGAATCGAGTTTTCTCGTGAAATAATCGATTTTTCGGAATCGATCTTCAGTAGTCGAAGTCGATAAAGAATCGGTTTTCGCATTTTGTGGGCGTGGCAGTTGGCCGATTTTGCCCATCTTCGAACTTAACCTTCTTATGGAGCCAAGAAATACGTGTACCAAGTTTCATCATGATATCTCAATTTTTACTCAAGTTACAGCTTGCACGGACGGGCGGACAGACAGACTTCCGGATTTCAACTCTACTCGTCACCCTGATCACTTTGGTATATATAACTCTACATCTGACTCTTTTAGTTTTAGGACTTACAAACAAAACTATTATCATTTATAAGAGAAGTGGAGTCAATACAAACTCTAGTGAGAGAGCAACCTACTCTCCAAACGTACATATATGAACGTGTAATTCTCAATAAATTACAAGGTCCTGGCTCTTCACATTTTACGAACGCTGGGTGAATCGCCTACGTGGGAGTGTGTGAAACGAGCGCTAATAAAAAACTTTGGAGTGAAGGAGACATATGACGAGCCATTTAAATGTGCACATACAATTATCAACAACAATATTGTAAGTTATTATACACAGCTTTGTAATATTTGTTGTAAAATCAACGAAAAATTTGAATTTGACGATGAGAAGCCAGTGGAGTATGAACCACAACGTATTGATAACTTTATTTTACGAACTTTTTTAAGGGGGTACTCTCATGTGAACGCATACATTTTACCACTTTTTAGGAACATTTTTTTTATGCGAAAACAAAATTCAATCATTTTAATTTTTTAATATATTTTTATTTGTAGTTTGAAATGTAGAAAAAAATTTTTTTTTTTCGTTTTTAATAATAATAAAAACAACAAAAACAGTTGTTCGCTGGTCATGGTGATAGCGGCTGTTCATGTTGTCTGAAATAAAAAAATCGAATGGATTATTATTCAGTAGTTCCGCAGCTATCGTCCCTACTAAATATTATCAATTTCATTTAAAAAAAATGTCGAACTTAAAAAAAAAGTCATGAAAATTTTGTTTTTTCGTTAAAAATCGTTTAAAAAAAATATGTAATTATTTTCGAAAATAAACAATTCTGGTAGGGACGATAACTATAAATGAGTAGAAGAACATATGTAAATTTTAAAGCAATCGGTTGAATACTTTTTTTTAGGACCATAACAGTTTCACAAAATGACGATTCGAGAAAAATGCGTTTAGAAACGTGGCAGCTGCAGACTTGTCATGGCGCCTGGTAGACAGTCTCTTACGACACGTCGGCGACTATGAGCTGTAACTTCTCAAATACTATGAATTTCGGTCTGAATTTTTCACAGCATGTTTTCAATAGGTTTTACTGTCAAAATATACATAAAAAAAATCGATTTTTGGAAAAGATTACATGAGAATACCCCCTTAAATAATATTGATATAAACTTAGCTTCGTTTATAATTAATTCTAAAGTTACAAATAATAGGGATGGTTTTCAGATATTAGAAGAAAATGATTTAATTCGTACTGAAAGTAAAACTAAATTAAAAAATTCTGATAAGTTTAATTCTAATCAAAATTTGCAATATCCTATTTCAATGTTTCCTTGCAATTTTCCAACACAAAATCAGGTTTGTTATAAACAACCTTCTCAATCATTTAATAATCAAAATTCGAATAGGTATAAAAATTTTCGAAGATTTTCTAACTCTCACAACAATAATGCTTTTTTAAACAAACCCTCTCAAACGAGAAATAATGCTAATTTTCGGAATAATAATGCACAATTTCTCTCCGCTCAATTTCACAACAGAAGCAATGACGTGAATAACATGTCACCTATGGAAGTAGATTATTTACAAGCAGATGCTCAGTGTGGATCTTGGGTTCCCGATAATGATGACAATTTGAATTTTTTACAACAGCCTCAAGAAATCATTACCGTTAGTAGAATTAACTATTGACAACGAAAAAATTTTAGCATTGATAGATACTGGTGCAACAACATCGCTACTTGATACAAATAAATTAGTAAAATATGTAAGGTAACTCTATGCAAGACATTAATTATCATCTGTGTGGCATCACCGGCACATCAAAAGCAACACTCGATTTTCAACCGCCAAGGTAAACGCAGCCTCCCGTGCGATACAATATGATTTTTTTAACTAAACTCTGTGTCATTATAATTACTCTTTTTTAATATACATTTAAATAAAATACCATCTTGTAAACATTAAAGTGTCCGAATATCTTAAAATACCCTTTCAAATCAGAAGTAGGATTACTTCACGCGTACAAAACGTCAAAATGTTTACTAATACGTTTACCTGTACACAATTTTGAAAACGGTTTCGCGATGATATAGTGATCAAATATGTATGTGTGGAAATTAATAAACGGAAAATGTGCTAAACGTTAAACTGTACATTTTCAAACGACATTATTTCTACCATACTTGTATAACGAAAAGAACACACGGTTCTTAGTGAAACGCATTTGCATACTTACATACGTATGGAATACTGCAAAACGTTAACCTGCAGATTTCATAAACCTAAAGTGTATTACAAAAAAAAAATCAAATTTTAAGATATAACTTAACCTACAATTTAAACGTGTAAAAGTGAGCATCATCCCGATCATTCGACATAACGGTGCATCATCTTGAACATTCGATTTAACGGCGCGTGTGTATATGCAAAAACGAAATATATAATATATAACGAAGTACATAATTGTTGAGTTTATAAAAATGAGAGCTACTGCATCATTGAGTGTAGTGCAACTAAAACGGCAGTTGTCAGATCGAAATTGCTCAAAGTCAGGTACGAAGGCAACACTCATAAGTCGTTTGAGTGAAACGATCGGGTCGGATGAAATCGAAGGACGAAAACGAACAAGTTACCGGTGATGATAGTGAAGAGTGTGATGACGGAACACAAAAATCGTTACAAAGACAAATGGACGAAATGCGCGGAATTTTAGAAAATGTGTTGTCATATATGCAAAATAATTCCCAACCTCGAAGTGTGCCAATTGAAAATACAAGCAACATTGAAAATAGAAACGTCAAAAATATTTCCCCTTTTGCAAATTCGAATGCAACTGTAACGCGAAACAATTATTCGGTGCGTGAAATAGCAGAAACAATACCAGACTTTGATCCAACAAATGACAGTACGTTGTCATCAGAACAGTTCGTTGAACGAGTAAATAGTGTTATCCGTGCGTATGAATGGGACGAAAAGTGTTTATTGCTTGCCGTGTATAGTAAAATGAAAGGAGCAGCAAGGTTGTAGCTCGATGCGACAGAAAGACTGCATTCCAATTGGAACGATTTCGCGAAAGACTTAAAAAATGAATTTGGTAACTATCCCGATGAAGCAGAAATACATTTCGAAATGCAAAGTGCCGTACGTAGACAAAATGAACAAGTAAGGAAGTGCTAAGTTCGGGTGTCACCGAACATTTCATACTCTCGCATGATAAAGTGATAATCGAGATACCGTTATTAGCAACTTTATTGCGAGAATATAAAAATGATGCCCTCTGAATTACATGAAAATATCTGACAGATTTAACGATATTTTCGGTGAAAAATTAGGTTAGGTTATGTTAGGCACTGAATTCTTCGTGTTCGATATCAGGGACCTTGAAAAGCTATAGTCCGATCACGACAATTTTTCCACAAGGGATACCTCAGCTCAAATACCGTATTTGTGTAAAGTTTTATTCCGCTGTCATCATTGGTTCCTAATGTACTATATATTATACAGAGAAGGCATCAGATGGAATTCAAAATAGCGTTATATTGGAAGAAGGCGTGGTTGTTAACCGATTTCACCCATATTTCGTACATGTCATCAGGGTGTTAAGAAAATATTATATACCGAATTTCATTGAAATCGGTAAAGTAGTTCCTGAGATATGGTTTTTGGTCCATAACTGGGCGACGCCACGCCCATTTTCAATTTTTAAATAAAGCCTGGGTGCAGCTTCCTTCTGCCATTTCTTCCGTAAAATTTAATGTTTCTGACGTTTTTTGTCAGTCGGTTAACGCCCTTTTAGTGATTTTCAACATAACCTTTAAATGGGAGGTGGGCGTGGTTATTATCCGATTTCTTCCATTGTATATGGAAATGCCTGAAGGAAACGACTCTATAGAGTTTGGTTGACATAACTATAGTAGTTTCCGAGATATGTACAAAAAACTTAGTAGGAGGCGGGGCCACTCCCACTTTTCCAAAAAAATTACGTCCAAATATGCCCCTCCCTAATGCGATTCTTTGTGCCAAATTTTACTTTAATATCTTTATTTATGGCTTAGTTATGACACTTTATAGGTTTTCGGTTTCCGCCATTTTGTGGGCGTGGCAGTGGGCCGATTTTGCCCATCTTAACCTTCTTATGGAGCCAAGAAATAGGTGTACCAAGTTTCATCATGATATCTCAATTTTTACTCAAGTTACAGCTTGCACGGACGGACGGACAGACAGACATCCGGATTTCAACTCTACTCGTCACCCTGATCACTTTGGTGTATATAACCCTATATCTGACTCTTTTAGTTTTAGGACTTACAAACAACCGTTATGTGAACAAAACTATAATACTCTCCTTAGCAACTTTGTTGTAAGCTAAAATACGAAATACATTTTGTGTAAACGATGAACTTTTTAAAGTTGACGCATTATTAAACGGTCAGAAATTAAAAGCATTTATTGATACGGGTGCTCAGTGTAGCATGATTCGGAAATCGTTATGTGAGAAGCTTAATTGCAAATACATAAAGTGTGATATACAAATCAGAGGTCTATGTGGTGGTAGTCGACATGCGAAAGAATCAGTGAAAGCAATTTTAACAATCGATGGCATTACCATACCAGTTACCTTGTATTTGGTAGACGATCAATTATTACCTAGTGACATTTTATTAGGTCAAGAAAACTTTATAAACAATGTGCGGTTAAATATTCAATACGGAAAAATAAAAATAGAACGCGAACGCGAACGCGAACGCGAAGGCGTACACGAACAAGAAGTTGAAGAAATAAAACGTTACGTTAGCGAAAACGAAATTATATGTGAAATAAATGATAAATCTGTAAAAACAACGTTAATGAAAATTATAAACGACACTAGAAATATTTTTGCAAACAACTTAAATGAACACGATGAAAAACAAAACTACGGCATTACACGACAATAATCACGACAATAATCAACAAACAATAAATAACAAGCGAAGAAGATCTACAAAATCTACGAGAAGCAACTTGTGAAGCAATAAACCAGAAACGACAACAAGCTAAGAAACGATACGATGATCATCATTCAAAACCAACAGAATTTCACGTTAATGTCTTAGTGCTAGTCGAAAATGAACCTTCTAGTACTGGAACGTCGAGAAAATTGAAGCCACGTTACAAAGGCCCCTTCATAATTAAGCAAGTGCTTGGTAAAGATCGTTATTTACTTGAAGACTTGCCAGGAGCAGACCGAACGTCACGTCACTATACTTCAATTTACGCATCCGATAAGATGAAGACATGGTGTCAACTTCCTCCCAGTTTTGAAGACAACAGCGATGAAGCCGATGACGAAAGCGACGAGCATAGCGAGGGCGCTATATATTGCCAGGATAGCCGACTGTAAGGTAACCCTATGCAAGATATTAATTATCATCTGTGTGGCATCACCGGCACATCAAAAGCAACACTCGATTTTCAACCGCCAAAGTGAACGCAGCCTCCCGTGCGTTACAATATGATTTGTTTAACTAAACTCTGTGTCATTATAATTACTCATTTTTAATATACATTTAAATAAAATGCCATCCTGTGAACATTAAAGTGTCCGAATATCTTAAAAAACCCTTTCAAATATAAAAGAATACAACTTATGCAAAACATTTGCCTTAATTCATTGAATAATAGTACTTATATTACAGAGGAAATAATCACAAATGTTCCTTATGCATTTAGTGAAAACGCAACTATGACTTGGAAACTATTCGATTTTAAGGTTAAATATTTCAATGCAATTATTGGACAGAATATACTGACTCCAATGCTTAGTGTTATTGATACGTACAATCGAACCATTACATTGAATGGTAATAAAATAAATTTTTTTCAACCATTAATTTTTAGTGAAATTCATACCTTAGAAGAAATCAATGTAGATAAGCAAGTTCTTGACAATTTATTTCGCGGCTTACACAAACAAGAAAAATCAGTTTTAAAAAAATTCTAAATAAGTTTAGAGACCTAATTTACATAGAAGGACAGACTCTAACAAATACTAAATAAATCATGAAATTAAAACTGTATCAGACAGGCCGGTATATTTGAAACTATATCGTTATCCCCAGATACACGAACAAGAAATATGTAGGCAAATTGACGACATGCTTAAACAAGGTATAATCCGAGAAAGTAATTCACCATACAATAGTCCCTTATGGGTCGTTCCTAGGAAATTAGACAGCTTAGGTGAAAAGATGGTGAAGGCTTGTTGTCGACTACAGGGCATTAAACAATATTACAATCATTGATAAATTCCCCATACCAAATATTGAAAATATTTGGGATAAACTAGGTCGAGCGCAATATTTCACTACAATTGATTTGGCAAAAGTGTTTCACCAAATTCTTGTTAGACAAGGAGACCGGTCGAAAACTGCCTTTTCTACTCTATATGGACATTTCGAGTTCAACCGAATGCCATTTGGACTAAAAAATGCGCCTGCCACATTTCAAAGATTTATCAACAAACTACTGAAAGATTTTATTAATAAAATATGTGTAGACTATTTAGACGATATTTTGATATTTAATGATATAAACCGAGTTCTAACGTAACTTCGTGAGGCAAATTTAAAGATCCAAATAAATAAATGCAAGTTCTTTTCAAAAGAAATTTTGTTCTTAGGTCATATATTAACCCCTGAAGGAGTTAGGCCAAATACTAGTAAAATCGTTAAAATTTTGAAATTGGAATTGAGATAATCTGGGAAACAGATTAAGTCGTTTCATAGTGTTACTGGTTATTACCGAAAATTTATAACAGATTTTTCAAAAGTAGCTTACCCAATGATTAGATACTTGAGGTGTTAAATTAAACGTAAATGACACAAATTATGTTAATTCATTTGAAAAGCTTAAGAGAGTAATAACCGAGTCCCGGTACTTAAGTACCCAGATTTTGAAAAACAGTTTCAGCTCGTCACAGATGCAAGTTCAGATGCTCTCGACGCTGTTTTGCAACAGGATAATCATCCACTATGTTATGCGGGTAGAACGTTAAACGATCACGAAAAAAATTATTTGGTTACTGAGCGAGAACTGCTTGCTATTGTTTGGGTTACTAATTATTTTACACCATACTTGTACGATGTCAAATTTGATATTCTATCAGATCATCAGTTCTTAAAATGGCTTTTCATTAAATCGCAGGGGAAAATGAGTCCAAGGTTACATCGTTGGTTAATCAAGTTAAGCGAATTCAACATAAATATTTCCTACATTAAAGATAAAGACAACTCAGTAGCGGACTTTCTTAGCAGAATTAATGCAGACACTAACGAAATTAACATGATAAATGCATCTACTGGTTCTTTATATAATAATGTAACAATTTAGATACCGTTCACTCACAGTCTGAAGATTTTCATGACCACATTCCTATTTTGGAAACCGTTGTAAATAGATTTAAAACTCAAATTATTTTAACACAACATAAAACTAAGGATATGGAATTAAAACATAAGAATAAAAAGATTGATATTAACCTTTTCGAGAACCAATTCTAAAAGACCATTTAACAAAAGAAAAAGTTGGAATATGTACAGAGTTAGATGACAATCAATATAATATTTTACAAAATAAATTAATAGAATTATTTTTAGGATTTAGAAATATCATTCGTTCGTTGTTCATATCATGCAAAAGATGTTGAAACAGAAGAAGAAGCTTTTAAACTAATCAATAATTACCATAAAAATTAAACTGGTCATACCGGTATTGACGAAAATTACTTTGGTCTAAAAAAGATAATTTATATTCCTAATTTGAAATTTCTAATCCAAAAATACATTAATAATTGCTCCACTTGTACTAAATCTAAATTTGATAGAAATCCAATTAAAGCCAAATTCCATTTAACTGAAACTCCAACAGACATAAAACAAATAATACATATGGATGTATACACATATACAAAATAAAATTTTCTTACATTTATTGATCGCTTTTCAAAATTTGCTGTTGCTTATGATCTTGAAGACATAACCAATCAAACTATAATAGAAAAACTTAGACTTTATAAATCTCAAAAGGCACGTTTTAATAAATTAATTTGCGATAATGAATTCAAAAGTGTAAACATTAAAGATTATTAAAAACCGAAAATATAAGTCTTCATCTAGTGAAGCCTAACAACCACACTGGCAATGCCGATATTGAGAGATTGCATAACACTATTTCTGAAAAAATTTGAGTTTTAATAATTGAACCAAAATCTCTTAGTATAAAAGAAAAAATTAACAAAGCAATAGAATATTATAACAATTCTTATCATTCAGTTGCGAAAGAAAAACCTATAAATATTGAACAAGAAATTCTAATAAAAGAAAAATTTATGAAAACCTTTTAATAAGAAAAAATAATTGTATAAATAAAAGAAATGAAAAGAGAGAATTTTACAAAGAACAAAGGTGTAATGGATACATTAAAAATTATAAATCTTTAAGACAAAGAACAACCGAAATATAAATATTCTAATTTGGAAAATATTCATAATTCTAATATTAAGAGAAAACTGAAATTTTAAAATTCTATTAGAATTTAAGATATATCTTCAATTCTAGCGATGGAGAAGTTACATATTGTAATATTCACCCTATTATTTTTTACATTACTTTTTGTTCCTTACTTTTATCTCTCCTTTCAAGTCATTTAGAATTAAGTACTCTCATTTTTAATTTATTTACGGTTATATATTTCCATTCTTATTCATTACTCATATTCTCATTCTTGTTTCGATCTTGAAAGGAGGAAGACCTAAATTTAAACAGTGTCAATCAATTTTGTAATAATATACCTACATATACATATATATTGGTAAAATATAAAATCGTGTTTGATTTAAGCATTATTATAACTCGCGTTTAAGGGGACATACCAGTGTGACACTTTCAAAAAAAAATTTTTTCTTTTTGCTTTTTCTCGAAACGAAATTTTTCAAAATTGCTGACATCATAACTCAACGAGAAATTGACCGATCGACTTCAAATTAAAACTGGGTATAGTTGAATACATTTGCTATACAATGGTCTACGATCTTTTTGATTGGTTGAAAATTGTCAATTTTGCATTAAAAAAAACTACATTTTTTTTCCTAAAAAACGAAATTATTATATGCGGTTTTTTTAATATATGGCGAAACTACTTAAGTCCTGTTTTATGCTTTTATAGTATATAAAAACAACTGACTTTTGATCTTTCAATACTTAATAAGGTGAATTAAGCCTGTTAGTTCTCAATTATTAAATATTTTTAATCATTGGCAACTGAAAATTAATGCTACTATGCATCAAATTGCAAAACATTTCGTGAAATATATGTAAATTTCGCATTTTTATGATATTCATTGTTTCACATTTTTTATTAGTGATCTTGAAAGGCGGAAACAAATTCCTCCGTTCACATATATTTTTGGTATAATTTCAATCTGGCCGTTCCAGTCATTCCAATTGCAAAACGTCAAAACCTACCCAAACTAGTCAACTGTCAAAGTTCGTTAGGTGAGCGGTTCATGTAAAGTTCTCAAGGCAGTATCTACAAAACTATTACTCAGATCAACTTCGAACTTTAGGACAATACAAACCCATGTAACCCCTTAATATATATGGATAAAACTTTGCACGAATAATGCGTGTAGTATATGCCACCTTATGAACAAAAATTGTTCAAATACAAAAAAAAAATGTTCAAGCCCCTAAGTACCGAATATTTGGACCCTAGTACATACTTAGCTAACTTTTGATCGAAAATATCGGTTAATGTGTGATATATGTATATAATTTAATTCGGGGATAATCCTTTAACAATGGTATGTCTGTATGTCAAAAATGGGTTGAATCGGCCCCCATACACCTAATATAAAGATTTTGGAACTTCCGAGTAACTTTGTACCTCATATATCGGCGAATATGTGAGTTATCTCAATGAAAATGAAAGATCGTATTTAACTCATAACAGTGTATCTTTGTCCCTAAAACAGATAAATTTGAGCGAAAACTTGACCTGTCCCCTATATAACTAATATTAGGATTTTCCAACTTCCGGCTGACTTTATTTTCTTTCTATGTATTTCATTGGTTGTTTAGTATGCGACACGTTAATAGTATGTGGTATTGGGAAAAATAAATGGATTCGGGTCGGTTCTACCCAAACTCCCATATACGGCATATAATGATTTTCGTTTTTCTAACAAACTTTTATGTGTCTTTTAAGTAATTTGTGAAGTGTCGTAAAAAAAGGCAATTCATATTTTTACTATCAATTTTTGTATGGTGTTTTTATTGATATCTTAAGAACACAGAAAAAAAATTTTACAAAATAATATTAAAAATTAAAAAAATTAGAGGGAGGGGGGGGTGGTCTGAGAGACAGGTGTAAAAAAACTGGCGCACCCTGGTGACATTGATCCTGACTCAGCTGGTGGTCTGAAAAAAAAATCAAAAGAAATTCTTAATCAGTAAGGATGCTGTTATAGTCCCTATTTCAGGGAACACGAATTTTTTTTTTTTGAAAAATGGCGACTGCCTGAAAATAAAAATCATTTTTACGCTTTTTTTTTGAAATTCCTGAATTTTTTTAAAATGTTAAAAACAAAAATTTTGACACGATGCTGGTAGGAACGATAAAGGATTATATAAAGAAGGTTTACACAAAGTTTCAAGTAAATCGGTTGAATAGAACTTGAGATAATGCCAGTACCGTGTGGAAAAAAGTAGTTTCGAGAAAAACGCGTTAAAAAAATTCGATACGGCCGAAACGGCTGGGTACTGCGTCACTAAAGTAACTGTAGCTCCTGAAAAGTAATTTTAATTTTTAAAAATCTTTTGGATGCTATGTTCTTAAGGGTCTAAACTTTAAATATATGAAAAAAAAACGAATTTTTCAAAATTCTAGAGTAGAACACGCCGTTAATGTATAAGTTATTTGTATATAGTGTAAGCATATGTGTATATAAAAATGCTTGGATCTCGATCTTCTGGTTGACGTTCTAAGAGTGTTGCAAGTTTTAAGAGTTTCGTAAGCACCTGAAGGAATTTTTGATTTGATTCTTGCATGTCGTAAGAGTATAAAATGGTTTGGTTACACCCGAACTTAGCCCTTCCTTACTTATGGGAGTTCACTTTTGACTCTGGTTTTCTTTATTAAAATTTCTTCCCTCAATACATTTCTTAATTCTAATTTCTTAACTATGTATATATGTATATGTGTGTATGCTTAGTGTGCATAGACATGTGTAAATATGTATTATATTTTTATTGCATTTTTGAGATACCAACGCATTGATATTTTACAGTTTTTAGATTAGTGCATCTAACGCACTTATACACATACGTACACACGCTTGATACTTTCTTATCTGTTGCTTGTGTGCATTAATATTTCAGTATGTATATTTTGTATTTTAATATTAGTATTATGTATACTCTAATTTATGAGTTTTCTTTTATGTGCAATGATTTTCACATTTTTATGAGCAAGTCTCATATTACAATTTTGTTGCTTACCATTGCACTTGACATTTAGTGGGCTGTATATACTTTTTATTTAATTTATTGTTTACATGTATATTTTTATGTATTAATGTAGTTGTGTCAAAAATATAATTTTGTATATATAATTCTATCTTAAGGTTACAAAACTTTCATGTTCATATCTTTATGAACATTCTGCCAGGGGCCAAAGTTGTATCTTAACTTTACTTGTGTATTATGTTTTATTATTAATATTTTTTAATTATGTCTAACTGGAAGTTCAAATGGAACAGTCACAGTTCTTGTTACACATTTGGATCTTATATATAAAATAGTAATGATTAATGCTATTATCAAAACTAATGTTAGCGAAACGTGACCACTTACGTGATGAAAATTTATACCTTTTAATTTTATATTTTCTGTTTTGAGGAGTTATATTTGTTGTTTAAGATGTGCGATATCTTTGGTATTGTTTATTAATGTTGAATCAAAAGGTTTTATTTGTAGTTCTGGAATATCTTCAATATCTTTAACCCAAGAAGAGGATAGCAATTCTTTTTTAATTTCAGATTGTATGTGATGAGATGCTGTTACAGTTACTCCTTCATGCCGGACTGTGCATCCTCTCTTATTGTCATAATGCCTTGACTAGGGATTTCTATATGCATTTGTTGATTATTATCACATTATAGATATATCATTGCTTTGCTAAATAATTTGTAAAGCCACCGATTTTGAGAAGATAATTTTATCCAAACGTTTTCATTTGTAGAAGGTTTGAAATCACATGCTTCATTTTCTAATTGTTTTAAAGCTGCTACTTCACATGAATTATCCGTTGCTGATTTCCAAGCTAAATTTCCAGGACATTGGTAATGATTCTCTGAGTTAGTAGAACATTTATCTAGATCTACTTGGTTTATAAGTGAATATTGATTCAAATCAAACTTGTATATTAAATATTCTGCCTTTATTTCTGGAATAATCATATTCCCTTTGTAATTTATTGGAAGTGGATTTAATTTATATACGTTTGACGGTTCATACGATATTAAGGAATTTCTAGGTTTATGACTAGCCGTGAATCAACAATTAAACCTTTAGCAGTCATCGATTTACAAATTTCTTTTAATTTGTTACCCGATTGTCTTCCAGGTAGTATTAATTTGTGTGGTAGTTTGTTTCTAATAAATTCAATTTCTTTATTAAGTTGCGAAGGCTTTAATAGTTTTGGATTTATGCGACCATGATTTATGTCAATTAGAAGATTAATTATTGAAGTTTGGATTTCTTCACATTCGTCCATAACTATTCCTATTGAAATGGTTAATATTTGAAACATCAAGGTCATTCGTTCAGCATTTTGATCTTTTATTAGTTCGTTATAAAATTTATTAAGTTGTTGATTCATTTTCTCAAAATTACGGTTAACTTCATCTGTTGTCTTTTTTAATATATTTATGGTAGAATCAACTACCGATGTCTGCCTTTTAAACAATTTTGCTATATCTTTTTGGTTGTCGAAAATATTTCTAATATTTGATTCCATATTTTCTCGGTCATCAGCATCCATAATTCCGAATAATATATGGTAAATTGAACCAACGAATTCGAATGGTGCTCGCTTTTTCTATTTTGTTTTTTCATAAACAATTCATTATTTGCTTTAAGACTATTATATTTGTCATTTAAAGTTGCAGTAATCATTATGCAGGCATCTTCGTAATAGGTCAATATTTTGCATTGATTTTCAAGTCTGTTAATAAATTCTTGTATTTTATGCATCCGATCATAATAAGTACCTAATTCGTAATAGACTATTAAATTCCATTTTGAATTTATTATGTCCATTTTACTAATCGGTTCCAAATATATTGCTGTATTATTTTTAGTTTAGTCACTGAAGCTCCTGATTTAGATGTATCATTAATGTATAATGACTTAGTTTGTGTTGCTAGCATGAGTATCGTTAAGAACCACATCATCAATTTGCTTGATTTACTCGGTCGTTCTGAGGTTGCAGTATTTTTGTTATTCTCGAAGTCAGCAAACTTGTCACATGATTTGCTTCCTCTGCTCTACTGCTGTTTGTTACCTCCAGTGGGCATAATTTGTGAACGGGCCGTTTAAGTATGCCATTTTGTAATTTTAGAGTTACAACTCTTATATTTCCATCCTTTCCCGGATGAGTTTCAATAATTTTTCCTAATGGCCATTTGGCTGGATGAGTTTCTTCATCTTTAATAATAACTATTTGTCCTTGTACGAGATTAGCTTGTTTGGTTTTCCATTTCATGCGTTGTTGCAACATTACAACATATTCGCTTTCCCATCGTTTCCAAAAGTCTTTTTAAGTTTTTGTATTAATTTCCATCTATCTAATGAACCTATTTGGTTATCATTAATTGCTTCAGGACAATCTATTATTGGACATCCTATTAAAAATGGCCAGGCGTTAAAACGTCTATATCGCTTTCACTATCTATCGCACATAAAGGTCGTGAATTCAGTATTGCTTCAATCTGTGATAGCAAAGTAATCATTTCTTCAAATGTCAATTTAGTTTCGCCTATCACTCTTTTTAAATGATATTTCACCGACTTCACTCCTGCCTCCCAAATTCCTCCGAAGTGAGGAGCTGCCAGGGGCCCGAAATGCCATTGAATTTTATCTGCTTCTAATATGGGAGCTACGGCTGAATTATTTTTGATTGCCATTTTAAAATCTCGGTCTAATCTTCTACAAGCTCCGACAAAATTTGTTCCATTGTCCGAATATATATGTTGACTTTTACCTCTTCTAGCAAAAATCTTTTCAAAGCAGCTAGGAACGCTTCGGTTGTTAAATCACTTACTGCTTCTAAATGAATAGCTTTTGTTGCCATACAAACAAATACAGCTATATATCCTTTAAATGTTTTTGTCCTCGTCCTTTTGAACATTTCATATGAATCGGTCCTGCATAGTCTATACCAACGTGTGTAAATGGAATTGACATAGATACTCGGAATTCTGGAAGATTTCCCATTAATTGTTTTGCTATTTCTTTGCGGTAACGTACGCATCTACTACAAGTTCGAATTGTCTTTTTTATAGAATTCTTCAATCCAACAATCCAGTAATTCCTTCTAATCATTGATTCCATTAACTTGTTTCCTCCATGTAAAGTTATTTTATGAATATTTTCAATTATCAATGATGACAAATGTGACTTATTTAATATTATTGGGTGCTTTTGATTAAATTGAAGATTTGAATTACCCAATCTACCTCCTACACGAAGGATTCCCTTATTATCCAAAATTGGATTTAAGCTTGCAATGCTACTTTTATGATTAATTTCTTTTTTTATTTCTAAACTCTGAATTTCCTCTCTAAATTGTAATTTTTGCTGATATCTTATTAACATTTCTTCAGCTTCCTTCATTTTCGATTTAACTAAGTATTCAGGGCATTTTTTCCCTCTTATTCTTTTTACAAATCGCAAAATATAAGCTACTACCCTTATTAATTTGCTTAAACTAGAATATTTAAGTATTACCTTATCCAAGAAATGTAATTCCTCTGAGGTTGTCACATACGTTGCATCGATTTGAATAATCTTCTTTATTGGCCAATGATGTTCCTCTTCTCGCAACCATTTTGGTCCCTTCCACCATAGATCGTGTTCTATTAGTTTGTTCGCCAGTACCCTCTGGTTGCTACATCAGCTGGATTGTCCTTTGTTCCAACGTGTTGCCATTTCGCATTGGAAACAAGTAATTTGATTTCTTCTATTCGTGTTCTAATAAATCTGTCTTTACTTTGGCAATTATTTATCCATGCTAACGTTATAGTTGAATCGCTCCAAGCAAATATTTTCATTTCTCTGTTGATGACTGTTTTTATCCTTTGCAGCAATTTAGCAAGTAGGTGAGCCGCGCATGGTTCCAGTTTTGGTAACGTTTTCTTATTTTTAATTGGATTCACTTTAGTTTTACCAGCAACAATTGTTATAACTGATCCAACTTTAGTATATACAACTGCTGCATAAGCTTTCTCTGAAGCATCTACAAATCCATGTAGTTCAAATTTAAAGTTGTTTTTAGTTTCAAACCATCTAGGAATTTTTATTCGTTTTATCTCTGGTATATGCTGCATAAACTCTTGCCATTCTTTTGTTAAATTCTCGTCAAGTAACTCGTCCCAGTTGAGTTTCATCAACCAAAGTTTCTGTATAAATAACTTTGCTATAACGGTTGTTGGTGAAAGCCATCCCATTGGGTCGAAAATTCGCGCTAAATCAGACAAAGCTTGTCTTTTTGTAACCAGCTTTTGCGTTGAAAGATTCGTATTAAATCCAAACATGTCTTTGGTAGGATCCCATTGAATACCCAATGTCTTTATTGTTTCGTCTTCTGCTATTTTATTACTTCATTCGCGTTATTTACCGGAATTGTTGCTATGATTTCACTGTTGTTTGACATCCACTTCCTTAAGTGAAATCCATATTTTTGTAGTTGTTTCGATATTTCATACTGAATGGCCTTACATTCATCTATTGAATCTGCTCCTGTCATTAAATCGTCCATGTAGAAGTCGTTTTTAATGATGTTTGAAAGCAAATAGTTGTGGGGCTCGCATAGTTTGGCAATTTCTTGTAAAGTTCTCGTTGCCAAAAAGGAGCTGATGCTGTCCCATATGTAACTGTTTGTAGTTTGTATTCTTCTATCGGCTCTCCTTTTGTTTCTCTCCACAATATACGTTGGTAATCTTGATCACTATCTGTTATTTTAATTTGTCGAAACATCTTTTCAATATCACTAGTTAATACATATTGCCAAAGTCTCCATTTGATTATAATGTCAAATATATCTCTTTGAAGTCTCGGTCCTATGAAGAGGATGTCATTTAAACTACTTCCATTTGTAGTTTTTGCAGACGCATCGAAAACTACTCGTAATTTAGTCGTTCTACTGTCTTCTCGAATCACTGCTTGATGTGGCAAATAATATTTTCCGCATTTATTTTCACTTGCTTTTTCCATGGGGCCCATTTTTGAATATTCTTTCATAAATTGCACATATTGTTGTTTTAACTCGTTATTCGTAGCGAACCTTTTCTCAAGTTTAAGAAACCTCGCCATAGTTTGTTTGCGAGAATCGCCTAATTCTTTTTTTTTGTTTAAAAGGTAGATTGACGACAAATCGATTATTTCCATTTCTTACCGTTGTTTTTTCAAAAATTCTTAGGCATTCATCATCATCTGCTGTATCTGCTGGAGTTGTAGTGTCTTCTATTTCCCAAAACTTCTCCAATGTTGTAGTAACCGCTGCTAAAATTGTATTGTTTTTTCTCGGTTGTTGTAAAACTCCCGACAATATCCAGCCCAATTTCGTAGCTTGACCTAGTATTCGATCCTTTTTAAATATACCTTCTTCTAGTATGTCGGCATATATGTCACTTCCAATGACAATATCGATTCGATCTGATTTATTGAAATTGGGATCAGCTAAAGTGTAGTTTTTCAATTGTTCTATATCCCATTTAAACGTTTTGTCTGGTTGAGCACTCGCTAATTTCGGCAAAATTAGTGCTTCGACATTGTACGCCTCGTTGCTTAGGAATCTCGGCTTGATTTTAATGTTGATTTTAAATTTGGACACTCCCACTGTGGTATTTCCTAAACCTTGCAGTTCAGTTACTTCTCTTCTTCTTGGTAAATGAAGTATTTGAGATGCTTCTTCGGAAATAGTAGTTTTTGGGATCCTTGATCGATTAGAAGCTCGCAATGTCACATACTCTCCATTTGCTGCCTTCACCCTTATCTGTGCTGTTGCTAGGAGTATCGCCATTTCCGAATGTTTCGTCATCATTGTGGAAGATGTTTTTGTGACATTTTCTTCACTTCCTCCTTTTCCTTTTTGGAATTCATTGAAGTGCAATAAATTATGATGATTTCTTTCACACTTATTGCACTTCTTTTATTATTACATTTTCCTTCATATACGTGATCAAGGCAAATGTAGCATAACTTGTTGTTTGTTATGAATCTTCTTCGATTCATCGTAGTCAATGTCTGAAACTTTCTGCATTCACCAATTTGATGCCCAGGAACCTTGCAGTATACACAATTATTTTGTGCCGCTGTATAAAATGTAGGTGTTCGCTGTGGCTGCTTTTAATTGTTCCATTTAGTTGGTTTTCTGTCGCGTATTGCTTCTAGAGCTTGATATTGCTGTTCCAGAAAACTGAAGACGTCATCTAGGCTTTGTATATCCCTACTTTTTTACGTTTTGCTCGTATAAACGTAGACTTTCTTTGTCTAGTTTTCGAACCACTATCCGAGCTATGATGGCTTGTTCGTCATTTAAATTTAGATTTAGCCCTTTTAAAGCATAAATGCATTCTTTGGTGGTATCTAACAGCTGCTTCATGCTTTGTGCACTTTCTCCATTTGCTGTCGGTTGATCAAGTAGTCTGTCTACTTGTGCTGTAAATTGTAGCCTTCTATTCTCATACCTTTCCTTGAGAATTTGCCAAGCAGCTTCATAATTTGTTGCTGTTACTGATAGATGTTGAATTAATCTACCAGCTTCTCTACCTAATGATGTCTTCAATCGGAACATCTTTTCCACTTCTGTAAAGTGCTTCGAATCATGCACCAAACTTTTAAAAAGATCGTGGAATGACGACCATTGTTTCATTTCACCGTAAAACATCGGAATTTTAATTTCCTGCAGTTTTATATTGGAATACATTGTTTTTGGTGAATTATAATTATTTAATTTCTCCGTTATCCTTTCGATGATGATTTTGTATTCTTGACGAAATACATCTATTTGTTCCTCTATAGATTCTTTAGTTGTTTCAACTAATTTGATATTTTGAGTTTCAAAATATGATTCTTCAACATTTTCAAATTGTATTTGAAGCTTGGTTTTGAATTCTCTCATTTGCTCGAGAGAATCCAATGCATTTCTTCGTATTTCATCCATCGTGCTTTTGAGCATTTTTGCTCGACGTTGATATTTTCTTTCAACGCCAGACGCGGCTTCAGGTGGTGCGACCTGAATAGTTTGTGGCGTAGATTCTATTTGCCACATGCTGCTTACTGCTGAAACACCTTCGGCAGTACTTTGAATTCTTAAATTCTGAATAGAATTCTCCATTGTTTGCATTACATGCTCGAAGTAGTTCTTCGCAATGTATTCCTCAGCTTCTTGACTCTTCTTAGCCATTATTTTATTATGATTTGCATTAAACTCTTTCATAACAGTCTGAATATGATCCATATATTCCAGACATGAAGCCTTTCTTATTTTTCCGCTCAGGATTTTCTGCTCCTCCAACGCAGCTAGATCTCCCAACTCCTTCTGTCGTGTTAGCAAATACTTCATATTTGCTTCTTTATAGATGGTTTTGTATACATATATATATATTTTTTTTTTTGCACTGTTCTTGTTGTTATAGCCACAAGGACGCTTTTAAAAAATTTTTTTAACTTTTACTAAAAGTAATTTTTATAAAAGCGGGTAGTCTTTGCTATTCCGGCTTACATTTATTTTTACGTGGCTAAGTAATGCTCTTTTTCTTTTAAGAGGCTTCTAGTACTTGCACTTGCTCGATTCTTTTTCAAAAAGAGGATCGAAGGACCAAATGTACAGATTAAGACAGTCCTTGCTTAAGTCTGTACTGTGAGAGTTCACTTTTGACTCTGGTTTTCTTTATTAAAATTTCTTCCCTCAATACATTTCTTAATTCTAATTTCTTAACTATGTATATATGTATATGTGTGTATGCTTAGTGTGCATACACATGTGTAAATATGTATTATATTTTTATTGCATTTTTGAGATACCAACGCATTGGTATTTTATAGTTTTTTAGATTAGTGCATCTAACGCACTTATACACATACGTACACACGCTTGATACTTTCTTATCTGTTGCATGTGTGCATTAATATTTCGAGTATGTATATTTTGTATTTTAATATTAGTATTATGTATACTCTAATTTATGAGTTTTCTTTTATGTGCAATGATTTTCACATTTTTATGAGCAAGTCTCATATTACAATTTTGTTGCTTACCATTGCACTTGACATTTAGTGGACTGTATATACTTTTTATTTAATTTATTGTTTACATGTATATTTTTATTTATTAATGTAGTTGTGTCAAAAATATAATTTTGTATATATAATTCTATCTTAAGGTTACAAAACTTTCATGTTCATATCTTTATGAACAGGATATGTTCTCTTTTTTGTGTGTTGGTTGCCTAATTATTTTATTCCACATAGCCGCCATTTTGGTAGTTTGGAATAAATACAATTTTGAGATATTGAGCAAAAGGAATTTTTAATAATTATTATTACTTTATATACAATAATATACAGCGTTAACCGAGCTTAAGCCTACAACATGCTCTATATCAGCAGATCTACAATACCAAGGCGCTTTAACAGTTTGTCTTAGTACTTTGTTTTGAAATTGTTGAATGACTTTCTTATTACCCTGTGGAACATTTTTGGGATTATTGTCTGGGGGGTGAGAAATTCCTAGTCAGGGTGATGGTCATAAAAAAAACTGACAAATACGAACGCCAAACCCTTTGAGGGTTTTACTATACTGACCTAGTACCATCACCCTGACTTGGAATTTCTCATCCCCCAGATTAGCTGTTGTACTGTGAAATTTAAAAGGTCATAAAAAAAACTGACACATACGAACGCCAAACCCTTTGAGGGTTTTACTATGCTGACCTAGTACCATCACCCTGACTTGGAATTTCTCACCCCCCAGATTAGCTGTTGTACTGTGTTATTTGCGTTAGAACATCCTTAGAGTTGGTCACCACAGCTCCATATCGGTCGGAGTATTTGTTACCAATTAACCAATAAATATTTTTTAATCGAATGTCTTGCTGTTTCCATTTGTTTTCTACATGAACTTTTGTAGAACTTTAACTACAGCCTTTTAGAAATTAATAGTTGACCCGTGTTCACCAATACCAACCGCAAGCAACGCGGTATCGTCTACAAATGTGGCTTTCTTATAATTGCAGTCTACTAACGCATGACCGCGAATAAAAGAGGGCCCAAAACACTACCTTGTGGAACTCCTGCTTATTTTTCCCTAAGAATAGAATACATGTCTCCTTGTTTAACGCGGAAGTAGCGACATGATAAATATGATTTTATGATATCATAATGCTGTTTCGGTAAAATCAGTTTCAATTTCGTAAGCAGTCGTATGTAACAAACTTAAGCGAACGATTTTGCAAAATCCAAAAACACGGTAGGACAAAATTTAGATTATTGCACAAGGCCGTTGTTTTTCTTTAAAGGAGACTGTTTCGCTATAGGTTGAATAGATTGGAGAATGATCCGTATTAACCTCATAACCCTGATTGATCGACATATAGTTCCGTGTTTCTCCTTCTGAATTTAAGGTTGGTACGCAGCTCTCAAGTAATTGCTCAAGAAAAAAAATACATTATTTCTCAAGTAATTTTGACAGCTGGTTACGCATTGTGAATGATCTACATTAGAAGAGCAAGAGAGAATAAACAAAGAAAACAAACTTTGTGCGTAATATGTATGTGTGTATGTGTATGGTAACATAAATATTTTCATTGAGATTTAAGAAATGTTGTTGATGATTGGTAGGTTTTATACAACATTTCAAAATGGAATATACTTCATAATAATGATTTCAACTAATTTAGGATGAATTTGACGATTACTTCGAATTTCCTTCAAGAAACAATTGTTGATTTGATGTTTCTTCGCAAAACCAGGTTTGCCATATTCACATTTTACTGAAAAAAGTATCAAAAATTAGTACTAGATTTCTTGAGAGCTGCGTACTAGCACAAGTAAATTTATCGCAGGAAAGTTTCTTGACCGTTTCTTAAGCGTTTTTTTATATGAAGTTTTTACATTTCTTGAGAGCTGCGTACTAAGCTTTAACTGCTAAACTGGAGGTATGGCTTTGCATTGCACCGTAAAATTTTTGGTTATTAAAGAAGGTTACTCATGGTTTTATTCCTTGTATGTTGGATATGTTGTGACCTGTCGTCATCGGACGACTTGGATTTAAACTATTTATTAATCTGGTTGTGCATTTATCTTCCCATTGGTCTATCAAATTATTTATATTACATATAGATTCCTTATTACTTGTTATGTGATTTTCGAATTTCTTCTTCTTTATTGGCGTGGACACAGCTTACGCGATTATAGCCGAGTTAACAACAGCGCGCCAGTCTCTTTCGCTACGTGTCGCCAATTGGATATTCCAATTGGGCCAGGTTCTTCACCACCGGCGGGTTCTGCGTCGAATACTTTCAGAGGTGGAGTGTTTTCGTCCATTCGGATGACATGACCTAGCCAGCGTAGCCGCTGTCTCTTAATTCGCTGAACTATGTCAATGCGATATTCGCCGTGGCCAATGCGTAAAGGACCATAAATCTTTCGCAGAACTTTTCTCTCGAAAACTCGCAACGTCGACTCATCAGATTTTCGGATTTCCTATATTAAATTATTTATTTTAAAAGTTTCATTAAATTCAATATTTATTACAATGGTGTTTTCTTACTAATTGGTGACAATAATATTTTCTTAAGTGTTACATTAGTTGTTGGTGGAATTTTTACCATTTAATTAATAATAATTTTTTTACTTTATTTCTTTTCTCTAAAGCTATTTTACCTTCCTTTTTATATAGCGTTAAAAATTTGTTTTTAATTTTACTTATTTTTCTTTGCAAGTCTTTTATGACATTTTTGTTGTTATTCTTTATTATTTTTATGGTTGGTTTCGTGTCTGAGGATGGGATATGGGTAACATCCTTTAAGGAGTTGCTGAATTATATGATTGAAAAACCAACTATTTTACCGAATACTGTCAGAATTGTTGTGTTTCTATTTTCTTGAACTATTTCTTTTTTATACGAGTATTTTGGTGATATCTTTGAACCTAAACGTTCACTAATTTTTATAAATACAACATCTCCTGGTATTTGCATATGTCCTCAGAGCTGTGTGTTTTTTATTACATATATTGGATTATGTCTTTATTTTTGTTTTCTTTCAATTTGTCAATATTTCCTTGTCTAGCTTGTTCAAATTGACTGGGGTCTGTACTAACATTTTTCCAAAAATACTTCTATCGTTTCCCTACCTGTTGTTAAGTGTATCGTAAAATTATGTTCGTAAACTGATCTGTCTAGGATTTCAGGGAATGATAATAGGCTACATTCGGCTTTTAGGTAGAGTATTATTTATGTCAATGTGGAATGGAATCGTTCGATTGGTCCGTTAACGGAGCTTAATTTTAATTTTTGAGTACTAAGAATATCTTCGAGTATGAAGCTAAATGATGCGGAATTGAGACTTGTTTTACTGTTGATAACTATTGCTTCTAGGACGTCAAATTGGATTAAAGGTTACGAAGAGGTTCCTTTACATTTTCTATTGCTCTGGATTTTAAAATTTTAGTCTGAACATACTTTGAAAATTTATCAATAACTGTTAATACAAGGTTTCTTTCGGTGAAGTATAAATCAATATGAAGAATGTGTCTTGTGTGTGTGATGGTTATTTTTGAGAAACGAAAATTTGTTGGTAAAATTTTAGTTTGAATGAAAAAACGAAAATTCCTATGTTAAATGTATGCGAACCTAAAAAAAAATAGCGTCCCCTTAGAGTTAAGCTACAGTGCCCGGCTTGAGGGACAATTTTTTTTGTTTGTCAATCACTAACATTTAAGTGGGTAAGAGTTGAAAAAAAAATTCAAAAAATTTTTTTGAAGCACCCTAGTGTAGACTCTCTTTTCACGGGTCTTTTCCAAGATTTGGCGCATGGTGAATATCTAGTCGGTTGTAGATTTTCCAGATCTAAAGCCTCACTGATAAGGTCCAATCAGTTTGTTGACGGTGGGCTTTAATCTTTTACACAATACGCTCGATAGAACCTTATATGCGATGTTGAGGAGACTTATCCCACGGAAGTGGGCGCAGATTGTGGGGTTTTCATTTTTGTGGATTAGGCAGAGCACACTTAAATTCCAATCGTTGGGCATACTTTCATCTGAAAATATTTAACAAAGAAGCTGATGCATACTCTTTATCAGTTCTTCACCGCCGTGTTTGAAGAGCTCGGCCGGTCTCTTTGTTGTTCTTCAGACAGGTAATTGCTATTCGAATTTCTAAATGGTCGGACAATGGAATGTCTGCTCCATCGTAATCGATTGAGGAATCCGGTTCGTATTCTCTTGGCGTTATACTTTCACTGCCATTCAGCAGGCTGGAGAAGTTTGCCCTCCATAATTTTAGTATGCTCTGGTCTTGAAACCTACTGTTAGTCACAGCATTTTTTTGCAAAATTTTTGAGCATTTGGTTGATTGAGGTTCTCTCCACTGCGACGCGGCACTCCTCATGGTACCAGATGTTCTTTTGCATTTTCCGAATTTTTGGTTGCAGCTGTACGTAAGGAGCTTGAAATACCGTCCCACAAGAGCTCAAGTCGAGTATAAAATCGTTCGGCTGTCTGTTATGATTGCAGCTTCTCGACGTCGAACCTTCCTTGTGTTTGTTGACGTGGTTCGAGTCGATGTTAGGACCTCGAAGCGAATACACGTCTAAAGCACTGGAGCTGTCCGTCTATCACAACATGTTCGATCTAGTTGTGGTCTTTCAATCCGGAGACAGCCAGGTAGCTTGGTGAATTTTGCCAAAGATAGTTTCTTTACCCATCTTGGCGTTAAAGTCGCCAAGCACGATTTTGACATCGTGGCGGGGGCAGCTCCCATAGATAGGCTCCAAACGCTCATAGAAGCCATCTTTAGTCCCATGGTCCTTCTCTTCCGTCGGGGCGTGGGCGCAAATCAGCGCTATGTAGAAGAACTTCGCTTTGATGCGGATTGAGCACCACGAGTGTCACACCGAATTCGCGCATCTTTATATGGCCAATGTAGTAAACGCCTACTCGCCTCAGTCCTGGCCCGTCTATCGCATTTCTTGGACGGAGGTGATGTCAGCCTTTACTTTAGTGAGGACATCAAGCAGCTGGGTAGCGACACCTTCCCAAGTAAGGAATCGCACAACCCTGTGGAGGGAATGTTTCGCCTTCTTGCTTTAGCTTGCCTTCAAACGGATGTTTTGTGGCTACTCAGAGGATATTTGGTCTGAAACCGGAAGTCGTGAGCGGCTTGAGCCATATGTAAATGAATCGTTTGTGGCACTCCCATGTGAGTGGCAATGATAGAACTTTCCTCACTTTCGTGAACTTCTACACATGACTCCATCCTTTTTTACCAAGGACAGAAAATAAAAGTTATGCATAATATTTGCCTAAAAATATCACTGTGAAGGAAGGGTCTGATATACATATTTTATAGAAATTTTTGATTTTTTGAGGACTATGCAAATGTGTCAAAAGTGTTAAAATTTGACTTTTATTTGTTCTTCTCGAAGTAAGCGATATTTTTTTTATTTTTTTAATAAGAGCGCCACAAAAATTTGTTTTAATAAAACAAGAACGGTTTGGATTATTATGGACATTATGTATGGAACTCGACTTCTTTTGCATGGCCACTACGGGCACGTTTGCGGAACATAAACCGCACCAAACTGTAGGTTTTTCGGGATGCAATGGTGGCTCATGGAGTACATGTGGATTGCTGACTGACCAATAACTCATATTTTGCTTATTGACGAAGCCATTCAGCCAGAAATGAGCCTGATCCCTGAAGATGATTTTCCGATGAAAATCCGAATCATTTTCAAGTTGTTGCTCAGCCCAATTAAAGAACATATGACGATTCTGGTGATCAAGTGGCGTCAGTTCTTGCGTCAGTTTGCAGGATGTAGTCCAAGATCTATTGGCAAAATGCGCCACAACGACATGATAGATATGCCCAACGTTTGAGAACGACGTGTGACAGACCGATTTGGATCTTCCTCAATTTATGCGCTATTTGTACTGTGCCTGTGAATTCAAATTTTTCTACTATACGCTCAATTGTTTATCTCACAGGACGATTATGACGACCATAATTTGGACGTAGCGCTCTTAAAGTTGAGGCCACTGACTCCGAATTTAGGTAGTCAATTTTAATAAATTCGTCGAAGAAGCCATTGGCAAAAAATGGGGTCTCTCTCCGAAAGTGGTTCTCTAGCTCTATGACACTATAGTCAAGCCCATTACAGGGTTTGTACGGAAAGTAGTAGGACTGAGACGATTTAAAAAGTTTATTAAACTAATCGTTAGAATTCTTTAAAAACTTTCAAAAAAGGCTTATTTTGCTTGGATCCCCTCTGTCGCCTCAAAATGCTTGCCTTTTATCGGCTTTTCAAAGTCCGGCGGCCACAACTGAGCTGTAGGGCGGCTGCGGAAGTTTTGGGATGCCGGCCTTGGTTAGGTATGTGTTCACAGGAAAGGTTGTGTGAGCCGGTGCGTTGTCGTGGTGTAACTTCCAATTGACTGCGATATCTTGTCGGACCTGATTGACCCTTTGTTTTAGCCTCCTGAGGGTTTCAACTTGGCGTTGACGGTTTGTCCAGGAGAAACAAATTCATGGTGGAAGTCAAGACTTAAATACTTGGGTACGCACACCTTCAGTCATCTCATCGAACTGGCGGGTGTCAATATCATGGGCGTGCGCCAGCAGATTTACACTCTTATAGAAAATGGAATCTTCTCTATTTAGTTATGTAGCTCGAATTATTTTCTCCAGAAGTAGATTACAGAAGTCGCATGATAGAGAGTCGCCTTGTCTGAAACCTCATTTGGTATCGAACTGCTCGGAGAGGTCCTTCCCGATCCTGATGAAGCTTTTGGTATTGCTCAACGTCAGTTTACACAGCCGAATTAGTTTTTGCAAAATCAAACATCGCGGTATAAAGACAGCTCCTTTTCGTGATATCAAAAACTGCTTCGAAATTGACGACGGGGTGGTGTGTCTCGATTCCCTTTTCACAGAGCACACTTAAATTCCAATCGTCAGCTATGCTCTCGTCCGACCATATTCTACAAGGAAGTTGATGAATGCTCCTTATCAATTCTTCGCTGCCGTATTTGAAAAGCACAGCCGGCAAGCAATCGGACCTGCTCATTTGTAGTTTTTCAGACGGGTAATTGCTATTCGAACTTCTTCAAGGTCGGGTAATGGAACGTCTGCTCCATCGTCATCGACTGGGGAATCGGGTTCACCATCTTCTGGTGTTAGGTTTATACTGCCATTTAGCATTTTTGAGAAGTGTTCTTTTCACAATTTTAGTATCCTCTGGGCATCAGTCACGAGAGCACTTCTGGAGGTTGGAGGCTCCAGTCTCAACCCATTTTGGGGATGTTTTATCATGAAGCCTGAACTTACCGACCGTTATGCCAAAGATACCTTCTTTTCCTACCCTGGGGATAAAGTCACCAAGCGCGATTTTGGCACCATGGCGGGGGCAGCTACCATAGATGCGCTCTTCTGTCGAAAAAAAAAAAATAAGTTGAAGTTTGATTAGAAATACGAAAAAACTTTTTCGACGAATATACCCATTATAAGTGTAAAATTCATTATAAATCAAAGAAACACGCTCTTTAAATAGTTGAAAATTTGGACTTTAAGAGTAGATAGCTCAACTATATACAGGGTTTGTCTGGAAAGTAATAGGACTGAGTCGATTTAAAAATTCGTTACAAATCTTTAAAAAAAAGCATTAAAGGCATCACGGAAGGCATTCTTGGCCTTGAGAGCCGAGATGCATGCTGCTTGGATCCTTTCTGTCGTCTCAAAATGCTTGCATTTCATCAGCCTTTTCAGGCAAGGAAACAAAAAAAGTCCGGGGCCACATCTGGGCTGTAGGGCGGCTGCGGAAGCGCTGCGATGCCGGCCTTAGTTAGGGAGCTGTTCACAAGAAAGGCGGTGTGAGCCGGGGCGTTGTCGTGGGGCAACTTCCAATCGGCTGCGATGTCTTGTCGGACTCGATTGACTCTTCGTTTGAGTCTCTTGAGGACTGACTCTTCAGGTGCTCGGAAATAACTGACCAGTCGCTTGTTCGTTAGCTAGGAACTCCCTCTACCGAATCCAGTCGGTACGCGCACGCTCCGAAGTACAGTCGCACCGAAAGAAAATCAGTCTTATTACTTTTCGGACAAGCACTGTATATATATACATATTTTCTTAATATGGATATCCTTTTAACCCCCAATTCTGGGGACTTTATTTTAAAATTTATCCCACTTATTTAACAATACCACATTATATTTCTATTAATATGATGTTATTTTCATTTCGTAGTGGAAAACTGCTTCAGAATATTTGGATCTTCACAAATACCAAAAAATATGGTTGCCACCTCCCCAAATGTATGAACTTTCACGGCTTTCCAAATTTACACAGCTGCAAAACTTAACAAATTACGCTAGTTATCGTAGCAGACAAGGAAAAGAACTACTTGCACCGTTTTATTATAAATGTTCAGATGCTATGATTGGAGTCCTGCCCGGTGAGAAATTTTTTATTCAAAAATTCATTATTAATAATAATAGTTTTTTAATAAGGTGACGATCTGTACCCCTCCGAACAGAATAGTCCATCAAATACACTAAACTACTCCAGCAATCAACTAAAATGTATGGCAAATAATCTGCATCGAATAGTTAGTTTTAATATGCACGAAACCGTTATTCAAAAAAATTTTTCGTCAAGCAATAGCCGATTAGATATATTCGACAAATCTAAGCTTTAACAAGTATATATTTTTTTGGGCACATACATATATACATACTATATGTACTAGCGGACCCGACAGACGTTGTCTTGTACACACTTCTTTAATCCGAATTTCAATAAGCTGTAACAATCTGGACCGTTTTGATAAAATTTATTATTAAAAAGTTATTGCAATGTAGTATAATGTACATATATCTGTCATGTGTATACTGTATGAGTGAAATGAAATATAAAATAAAATATGAAATATATAATAAAAGCTGTGTTTAGTAAAACTTTGAAGTCGTTTTTATTAAAGGTGAAGAAACTTACACTCACACTATTTTATATAATATTATAACATATAGATTTTATAATTTACATAAATTTAGTTTATCGTAATGCCATTTTATGTCCAATATTTTTAGTTAATCCTTGAGGCGTGTAAACAAACATGCAAGATATAATTGACCGTGAGAGAAACACGGATTTTCTAAATCAAAGCCACAAATTGTCATAGTTTGGCCCCCACTATAGGCATAGTTGAATGTTAAACGTTTGAATGGTATAGGTGAATCTGAAGGAATCATTGGTATCCAACTTCACCTTGAAATTTTCCACTCAAAATAGTGGCTTCAAGAATGTTGCCCATGATTTTTTTAGAACTAATCTCGTGCCATTACAAAATTTCAGGGGCATTTAAATTTCGAAGCAGAATTATAGTGGTGGCATTCCAGGTAAGTCTAGTGAATTTAAATTAAATTAATTAATTTAAATGTAATTTCATTACCAGGCAATGAGTACTGTATTTTTTGTTCGAAACACTTCCATAGTTTCTTTTTACTGTTTCCAAGTTGTAGCTTGCCTCTTCCAATTTCGACATTTTTGTCCACGAGCCAAACAAATTTTCACCTTTCTATACATTTGTGGGAAACAACTTATTAAAAAAGTTTATTTATTCATTTGGTGGTATAAAATAGTGTAAAACTAACTTGAATTCAATATATAACTTTCGTTTAAATTTATTAATTCATAACGGGTGATCCAAGTAGAGGTAATTTTTTTAATAGCCTTTTTTTATGTTTTTTTATTGCCCTCACGTTATTTTTGTTCAGTTTTATACGTTTACAAATTATTCAGTTTATTACGAAAATTCACTTTCTGTAAAGAATGTGTTTCGAGCGCTTCGCTCAACTCATAGTCAACACAGCCTACCTACTAAGCGTACTATTCGGAACACACCTTGTACGCAGTTGAGAGTCGATTCAGCGCCGTTCGCAACAACTCGGACTAACGTAAGGAACGATTTGGCATATTTTACGTCGAAATATTAAATTGAAAGCGTTCAAAATACAGCTTGTGAAAGGACTAGCGCCGCCTGACGTCTTCAAGCGACATCGCTTCGCTCTATGGGCTCTTGAAAAGTTCCAAGAAGATCCCACAATTTCGAGCCAAATTTGGGTCAGCGATGAGGCACATTTCTAGCTCAACGTGTACGTAAACAAGCAAAATTTGCCGCATTTTAGACGAAGAGCAGGTTGAGGAGATTCATTGACTACCATTTCATCAAAAAAAAAAAGTTTGGTGTGGTTTGTGAACTGTTGAATCGTCGGTCCATATTTCTACAAAAATGATGCAGGTAAGAACGTTATCGTCAATGACGACTGTTATATCGCCATGATAACCAACTATTTGATGCCTGAAATTGAAGCTCGTGATCTCGGTGAAACGGCGCCAGTTCCCACACATGGCATTAATCAATGGATTTATTGAGAAACCATTTCGGTCTGTAGATAATTTTACCTTTTTGGCCGGTCGATTGGCCACCAAGATCACCGTTAAACTTTTTCGTGTGGGAATATGTACAGTCTAAAGCCTATACGGACAATCCCGCTTCCATTCAGGCTTTGGGGCAAAGCATCACACGTGTCATTCGCCAGTTACCAGTCGAATGTAGCAATGTTTCCTTTAATTAAAATTCTTATTTATTTTCTTCACAGATCGATGCAATAGAAAATATAATCATATAAACGTATAATATCGATGGGGTTCAAGGGAAAGCTGCCTTAAAAAATTAAAAAAAAAAAAATGTTTTTGTTTTTTTGTTGGACTTCTTACATAAATAAATATATATTATTTTAATCGAATGATTAATTTCTAAAGCAATTAATTGAAGTGTAGGGAATTTAAATTTCCATACTTAAATAATTATATAGGTTAGGTTAGATGGCTGATCAGAGATCACACGTAGATTAATAATGTAGTCCTTTGTGATGCCATTGAAAAGAACTCCCGTGTTTGGACTTACAGATTGGCGAAGCGCCTTTTAGCTAATGCATAATTACACAGACGCTTAACTTCAACACCAGCCAGTTCGGGTTGATGTCCGAAGGTATGCGCCCCCAAGTGTTGTTTCTATCGCATCTTCTTCCAACAGCTTCTACAGTCGGCATCCGGTAAGATACCCATTCTTACCGCATGTATGCCAATAGGACAGTGGCCTGTCAAGAGTCCCACCACTAATGAGAAGTTAGCCTTACTGAGGGCTAAGAGATCACTAGATCTCCTGCGATCTATCTTGGGCCAAAAGGCTTTTGCAACCGCACAAGCCCAGCGTTGGACAAGCATCCTCGTGGCCAAGCTATTTAATAGTAGAACACAAGAGGATACAGGAGCACCGATCCATTCCCATTCTACCGATAATGATTCTAGGGTGCCCTTTCTTGTTTACTCATCAGCTTTGCAGTTACCTGCAATTCCGCTGTGGCCCGGCACCCATACCAGTCTAATCACAAAAACTGTAGCTACTAGAGATAGAGACGTTAGACATTCTTCGACCAACCCTGAACGCACTGTGAATAAGTTCAAGGCTAGTATTGCCGCTGTGCTATCAGAGTGAATGGTCACTCTCTGAAGGTGGATGCACTCCGTAGCAGCAAATCTGCTGCTACCTTGATGGCTGCGACCTCAGCCTGGAATACACTGCTGTAGTCGGGAAGCCTGAAACAGGAATTTATGGAGAGCTCCCTACAGTAGACCCCTCCACCGACCTTCCCTCCAAGCTTTGCCCGTTATGTTCAAAATTGCATTAAGTGCCATGGTTGGGGTGGATCTTAATGCACCGCATATGCTAATTAGCGCAGCCCGTTGAACGGTTTCGAGTTTCTTGGCAAGTGTGGTCTTCCCTAAAGCCTTCCACCACATAAAGACACCATAGAACAAGATGGGCTTGACTATGGAGTCATAGAGCCAGAGGACCACTTTCGGTGAGAGGCCCCATCTTTTGCCAATAGCTCCTCTACAGCAGCATAAGGCAATAGATGCCTTTTTTGCTGTCTCCTCGATATTCGGCTTCCATGAAAGCTTCTTATCCAGGATGAGCTCTAAATATTTCACTATGTCCGCCGGTTGCAGGCAAATACCTCCCATTTGCGGCAACGGTGCCAACGGGATCTTATATTTTCTGCTGAATAAAACCATTTCCGTTTTATTTGGATTATTGGCGAGTCCACTTCCGACCGCCCATTTCGTTACCTCGCTGAGATATCCCTGCGTAAACTCGTACACGGTGCTAAGGAACTTTCCTTTGACCATATGTGCTACATCGTCTGCATAGGCAATCACCAGACAGTCGCGATCCTTTAGTTTTTTGAGCAATTCGTTAACGACTAGGATCCATAGAAGAGGAGAGAGAACCCCACCTTGTGGTGTTCCCCTACTAACGCTTCGCACGCGCGCTGCCCCATTCTGTTCAGATCACTCTGTTGCACAGAAGATTGAGAATGAGGTGTTTGAGGTTCGATTCAACCCCAAGACCGTCAAGAGCAGTTGCTACTGCCTCAGGCAGGACATTTTTGAAAGCTCCCTCGATATCAAGGAAGGTCCCAACAGCGAAGTCCTTGGCTTCAATGGCTTACTCAAGCCATGACACGATAGTATGCAAGGCAGTATTCTCTGACCTGCCTTTACGATAAGCATGTTTTGCTCCTGACAGATAGTCTCTCGGAATGCGCCTCCTTATATACCAGTCCATCAGCCTCTCTAGAGTTTTTAGCAGAAAGGAGGAGAGGCTGTTTGGCCTGAAATCCTTGGCCGTGACATGGGAGCCCCTGCCAGCCTTCGGCATGAACGTAACCTTGACTCGTCTCCAGGCCCCCGCGATGTAGAATAATCTGATGCAGTTCGCATAGATATGCGCCACCCAGCTGCATGATACCTTAACAGCCTGTTACATCTGCGCTGGCATGATGTCGTTTGGTCCCGGGGACTCGAACGGTTTGAACGAATTAATCGCCCACGGCAAGTGTCACTCATCCAGAATGCCGACAAGGGCCGCATAATCGTCATGCAGCGCCCCGAGAGTTCCCCTTACAGAGGACGTGTTACTCGGGAAGTGAGCGTCGAGAAGCATCTGAAGTGTTTCTTCACTGCTGAGGGCCCACTTCCCATTAGCGCCCTTGGGATACCCAAGGGACACTGGATTTTTTGCGAGAATACGCCTGAATCTAAAGGACTCGTGACAGCCTTCCACTTTTTCCCAGAAGCTCTTCCACGAGATCCTCTCAGCCTTTCTTAACTCGGACTTGTATATTGAAAGTCCTGTTTTATATAAAGCCCAGTCATCAGATAACCCACTTTTGCGGGCGCTGTTGAATAAACGTCTACATGACGCCCTGATATCTGAGAGCTCCGTATTCCACCATAGAGGTTTCCCTTTGCCCTTCGGTGTTTTCAGTGGACAGGACCTCTCCAGCGCAGCATTGCACGTCGATCTGAAGACTTCTACACACTCCTCCACCGCATCGGTAGTGGCAAACGAGTCCACCCCCGTTGCGCGTGGGAGAGTTTGCCGAAGCCTCCTGCGGTAACCTTCCCAATCCATGTTCCTAGGGTTTCTGAAAGATTTCCTAGGCGGACCTTCTCCGCTAAACCCTGTGATCTGAAAAGGAGTAATCGTCGAGGATCCTCCAGTTCGAGATCACCGGGGCAATCACTTGTGAGGTTGGGGTGAGGTCAAGAACCTCCTCCTTGCCTGCGGTCACAAAGTTTCCTCTGTTACAGATGCGAAGATTTTCGCTAACAATAAAATCAAAAACCGACTCACCTCTATTATTGGTATCCGAGCTACCCCAGATTTGGTGTCGCGAGTTAGCGTCGGACTCGATGATGACGCCGGTACCATTCTTAGACGCTTCGGCTAAGGTCCTCCTTAGCAGTAAGGGAAGTGGCTCCACCACATCATCGTGTGGCATGTACGCGGAGATAAGCCAGAAATCTCCGGTGTCACACTCCAGTTTCGCCGTCACTACGTAAGGTTAAAAGAAATACCGTTAATTCATTCCTTACCAACATATAGGCTCTGTTCCTACCTGCAGCCTTGGCCGTCAGGAGCCTATGGCTCTTTGTCCTCAATCCAGATATCCCGTTGCCAGTCAGCCACGGTTCCTGGATCAGGAAGACATCAGCTCCGTCTTGTTCCAGACGAAGCAATAGGTTGGCGGAGGCCGCCTTCGCATGCTGGAGGTTAATCTGGATTTCAACCTTCAGACTCTTCTCCAGGAGTGCTAGTTCAGCGCCCAAGTCGTGATCGACCCGCACCTCCTCAAACAGTTGTTCGAGGCTGAAGACGGAGTCGCCGATCGACGAACCGCCCCCAGTACTTGCCACGTCCGAGAGATTCGGGTCGATTTCCACGGTCGTTTTACCGTCAGTGCCCTCTGTCACATCCACCGCAGCCGCAGCTTGGGTGCCATCAGCTCTGGCGTCTGATGGAAGTACTTTCAGCACCACCATTTCAAAACCACAGCTTATGGCTCCCTTGTTTTGCTGAGAGGACCGGTGTATTCTGCGCTTAGCATTATCAGCGCTTGCCGATATGGTTCATCGATTCTCTCTAGCCTTAACACTCTCCAATCCTGCGTTGGAAGTGAGGTCGAAGAGGAGATCCGCTTTGGCCACGACCTCAGGTCTGGCTCCCTTCCAAACCTCCCCCACCTGAGTTACTGCCTTCTAATATAAGATGGCCGATCTCTCGTCAGCACAACTTGTGAGCTTGTGCAGCCCCTGGTGCCAACCGGCATTCACACATTTTGGGGGTGGCCCAGGGTTTTCCTTGACCACCCCCAGGAAGACCGACGAGATAGCCGCCGCTACCCTCTTCCATTCATCATAGGAGATGGCACTGTCCTCCCTAATGTGATCGAGCACCCCAAGTACCATAGCACCAGCGCCTTTAGCGATTTCGCTAAAGCTTGGCGCCCTTCGCGTTTCCGGTTTCTTACCAAGAGATGTTTCTCCCTCGTACGACCTCTGCCGCTTGACCGCCGGTTCTGTTCTGCTAGCTTCCGGTCCTGCCCTATCGTCCTCGCTCAGCACCTTCTTGGTCCACTCGAGTGTACTAGCATGTTGCTCAAATTCCTTATACAGCATTAATACATAAAATATATATTATTTTAATCGATTGGTCAGTAGTAAGTGTAATGAATTTAACTGCAATTCAAATGCACATATTTTCATCAAGATCATTAATTTTAAACTGATAGAACTTTTCTAATCTTTCGTATTCCCAAATGCTATAAATTTAGTCCTTGGAATTGAACCCTCTGAGGAAAAGAAAAGCGCAGCTCCAGAAGAAGTGCTACTTCAAAATTGCAGCTACAAGGAAATCGAAATAGATCGCGAAAAAATGTTTGGGAATAAATTAGAAACAACAATAAAACATTTAAATTAAAGCACAAAATGATTGAACGGTTATTATTATTTAATTTATGATTCGTGATTTCTCGTCCAAAATTGCCCTTATCCCATTTACCAACTCTTACATGGGTTCTTATGTAAGTACTCTTTTTAGCGACCCTAAAATTATATTAGAAACCCTAATATGATATACTATCTCATCATTTACCGGCTAAAGGAAGTGGAGGCGATTGACTCTATTTGCGGATATTTCATAAATGGAATGAAAAAATTCATTGCTTTGGGGTAGTAAAGTAAGTAGAGGTGATCCCTAGTAAGCTTTTATTTCACCAGCTTCGAACTAGGGCCTGGTACAGTAAGGTCGTTTCACAAGCATCGAGCTAGTGCCCAGAACTAAAGGGTAGTAAAATCATTTTTAATACATAACCAAAAAGAACACCTTCTACCATGTTCAGACCGAAAATTTAAAAGATTAGATTACATTTAAGCATTTCATAACCCAACAGTGTTCTCACTACCGTTGAAAACATTAAAAACATCTGTTTTTGCCATTCAAGAATTTACATCGCTCAATATTTATCAAAAGAAAACATTGTCATATAGTGTTTTGTAATAAAAGCCGTATTCTTTTAAATATATTCCATAAAATGGAAATAATGGACAAATTTTTTCATTTGGGAAGTCGATTTTCAGCAGAAATTAGATTCATTGCTCTAATAAAAATTTGTTTGTTTACATTTTTTCCTTTTTGTAGTGTCTAAATCAGCTGTGATAATCTAATAGATTTCCAATGCTGCCAAGTAGGTGGCGCTAAATCAGGGTCACACAGAGAGATTTAGTATGGCAAAATCTTGATAATCTTGATAAATTTATAAGATTAGTGGGATAAACAACTCAACAGCCGAAATCGTGTGATTAAGTGTCGGTCTGAACATGGTATTACCTTCGGATAAGGCAAAATAATCGCCTAATAGTGGATCAAATTATTAAATCCACATCGAAATCGAATTCGTTGCGGAAAGAATTTTCGATCGAAAATGTTCATGCGATCATTGATCAACAAATTTTACAAGTTTAAAAAGTTAAACAACTTGTCCTAGCTTCTTGGTTCGTTTTTGAAATATTTAAAATGAATACAGTTGTACGGCATGATTCCGATTACTTTGGCGGTCGAGTAAAAAAACTCCTTCGGCCGCGCTCTAAACAAATTACTCTGGCCGAGCAAATACCCGGGATGACTGAAGTACTTTCGTGTAGTACTCCTTTCTGCGTTAGCGGCCTTCGACCGCGCTCTAAACAAATAACCCTGGCCGAGCAAATATCCGGGGTGACTGAAGTACTTTCGCGTTGTACTCTTTTCTGCGTTAGCGGTCTTCGGCCGCGCTCTAAAAAAATAACTCTGGCCAAGCGAATACCCGGGGTGACTGTAGTACTTTCGCGTAGTACTCTTTTCTGCGTTAAAACTAAAAAAATATATTGACTTTTTGCTATAAAGTAGTTAAAGTGGTTATATTTTTTGGTTATTATGCACTAATATTCAAACAAAATTTAAGTTTTCGTTATAAAATTAATAAATTTTGATCATTATATCTGTCAGCGATTTCCATTTATTTTTTATGAAACATTGGTTTGCATTTTAGGTGACAATATACATATATACATATATTATATTTAAAGTATGAGTTTGAGTGCATAATAACCAAAAAATATAACTCCTTTATATCCAAAACTCATATTTTAAATATAATAATATATATATCGTCACCTAAAATACAAACCAATGTATCATAAAAAATAAATGGAAATCGCTGACAGATATAACAACCAAAATTTATCCATTTTGTAACGAAAACTTAAATTTTGTTTCAATATTGGATATAATGTGGTTATATTATTTGGTTATCATGCACTCATATTGAAACAAAATTTGAGTTTTCTTACTGTACTGCATCTTCTTCTTAATTGGCGTAGACACCGCTTACGCGATTATAGCCGAGTTAACAACAGCGCGCCACGTGGCGCTACGTGGCGCCAATTGGATATTCCAAGCGAATCCAGGTCCTTCTCCACTTGGTCCTTCCAACGGAGTGGAGGTCTTCCTCTTCCTCTGCTTCCCCCAGCGGGTACTGCGTCGAATACTTTCAGAACTGGAGTGTTTTCATCCATCCGGACAACATGACCTAGCCAGTGTAGCCGCTGTCTTTTAATTCGCTGAACTATGTCAATGTCGTCGTATATCTCGTACAGCTCATCGTTCCATCGAATGCGATATTCGCCGTGGTCAATGAGCAAAGGACCATAAATCTTTCGCAGAAGTTTTCTGTCGAAAACTCGTAACGTCGACTCATCCGTTGTTGTCATCGCCCAAGCCTCTGCACCATATAGCAGGACGGGAATTATGAGCGACTTATAGAGTTTAGCTTTTGTTCGTCGAGAAAGGATTTTACTTTTCAATTGCCTGCTCAGTCCGAAGTAGCACCTGTTGGCAAGAGCAATCCTGCGTTGGATTTCCATGCTGACATTGTTGATGGTGTTAATACTGGTTCCTAAATAGACGAAATTATCTACAACTTCAAAGTTATGACTGTCAACAGTGACATGAGAGCCAAGTCGCGAGTGCGACGACTGTTTGTTTGATGACAGGAGGTATTTCGTTTTGCCCTTGTTCACTGCCAGAGCCATTTTCTGTGCTTCCTTGTCCAGAAAGCAGAACTAACGGCGCGGGTGTTGAGGCCGATGATATCAATATCATCGGCATACGACAGACTGTACACTCTTATAGAAGATGGTACCTTCTCTATTTAGTTCTGCAGCTCGAACTATTTTCTCCAGAAGCAGGTTGAAGAAGTCGCACGATAGGGAGTCGCCTTGTCTGAAACCTCGTTTGGTATCGAACGGCTCGGAGAGGTCCTTCCCGATCCTGACGGAGCTTTTGGTGTTACTCAACATCAGTTTACACAGCCGTATTCATTTTGCGGGGATACCAAATTCAGACATCGCGGCATAAAGGCAGCTCCTTTTCGTGCTGTCGAAAGCAGCTTTGAAATCGACAAAGAGGTGGTGTGTGTCGATTCTTCTTTCACGGATCTTTTCCAAGATTTGGCGCATGGTGAATATCTGGTCGGTTGTTGATTTTCCAGGTCGGAAGCCACACTGATAAGGTCCAATCAGTTTGTTGACGGTGGGCTTTAATTTTTCACACAATACACTCAATAGAACCTTATATGCGATGTTGAGGAGGCTATTCCCACGGTAGTTGGCGCAGATTGTGGGGTCACCTTTTTTATGGATTGGGCATAGCACACTTAAATTCCAATCGTTGGTCATGCTTTCGTCTGACCATATTTTACAAAGAAGCTGATGCATGCTGGAGGATGGAGTCATAGGTAGAAGTTCCCGCAAGTGAGGAAAGTTCTCTGATGGCCAGAAACGATTCTTTTACACATGGCTCAAGCAGCTCACTACTTCCGGTCTTTGACCAAGTATCCTCTGGGTAGCCTAAGAACATCCGTTCGAAGGCGAGCTAAAGTGTGAAGGCGAAACATCCCTTACATAGGGTTGTGCGCTGGGTTTGGGACCCGCCACGTAAAAATCAGTACCAATGAAAAAGACAAAACTGTACTGTATACTTTACACTTTATTATTTATATTAATATACTTATATATTACGTATATGACTGTATTTTAGTGACGATATATATATTATTATATTTAAAATATGAGTTTTGGGTATAAAGTGGTTATTTTTCGGTTATCATGCACTCATATTGAAACAAAATTTGAATTTTCGTCCTGTACTGTATACTTTACACTTAATTACGTAATATTATTATATAAAATTACTTATACATATGTAGATATAATATTATTATATAATATTACTAATACATGTATATAATATTACTTATTAAGTACTACAGTCACCCCGGGTATTCGCTCGGCCAGAGTTATTTTTTTAGAGAGAGACCAAAGGCCGCCAATTTCATAATAAGTTCTAGGTGATAGTGTAATATATGATACTACATTATAATATGCCTATTTTGCTAATAATAGAAATAGAAAAGTCTTAAAAATGTGAAACCAATAATAATATGTATATAAAAATGTTATATTATATTATATTGTATTATCATATACATATATAATATTATAATATTATCACACGATTTTACTTATCTGTGCTAATTAATCATAAATTACTTATTATACATATGTATATAGTGACATATTCACTCTCACATCCATCTACTAATATCCAATTACTGCAGCATCAGTATTTTGGTGACATATTCATTCTCACACCCATCCATTAAAGTCAAGTAAACAAATAACAAGAGCTGCGCATCATTTTTGCTGTGCAGAGAATTTAATGTAAACAAATGACCGATATTCAGTGGCGATCGCGCCTTAAGCGTCTTCGCTTATACAAACCAAATAATCTATAAGCTCTCATCCAATGAATCAAGCGACCAACTGCACACTCATTTTAATGTAAACAATAGCCAATAGCCAAAACCAAGATTTTCATTCTCTTTGTAAATTAGTCTTAAGCTGAAATCCAATTGACACACACGAAACCTTTCTTTCGTCGCGTACAATTTTAATAAATAATAAAACATTTTAAACATTTGTATTTAATTTATTAAAAAAACGGATCTTAGCGTTGTCCTTAGTCTTTCGACGGGACATTTATTTGACTCAATTATTTCAGTATATGTATGTACATATGTATATGGAAAAGTGTTCACATATTCAATTTTAGCTTGAAAAATCTTCTTTATAGTTTTTTATAGTTAATAAAGAAAAAAGAATCCCTCGAAAGTACAAACAAAGAAAATGCTGAAAATCCTTCGCTTTTGGTTTTTAAGGTGTGGAAAAGCTGATTTTCCTCGTAAAGGCACAATTCCGATTTCTTTGGCGCCGAAGGTACCGTTGGAAAGAGGAAGTCCTCCTGATAAAAAATATAGGTACCGCAAACGCTTAGTTTAGGAGATATTCGACCTTAAAGTTCAAAAATTCGCAAAATTCGAACATTTCAAGAAGCTATTTCACCACGTTAAACACCCTTTATTCACATTTTTCTCTTCAAATTAATTAAATTACACTATAATCTTTTAAATAAATCTACATTTTACACTTTTAGCAGGTTTTTTATATAAAAAATCTTTATTTTAAAAATTACATTTTACACTCTTTTGAACCTCATTTGTTTACCAAAAATTACGAAGAAATGGAGCGCTGCCATGTGATGACAAGGCAATTCGCTGAAATTCCTCTATTCATGCATATGGATATTTTCTTTTTTAAATTTATTAAGCAAATAAGTAATATTATATACATGTATTAGTAATATTATATAATAATATTATATACATTTGTATAAGTAATATTATATAATAATATTACGTAATAAAGTGTAAGGTGTACAGTATAGTACGAAAACTCAAATTTTGTTTCAATATGAGTGCATGATAACCGAAAAATATAACCACTTTATATCCGAAACTCATATTTTAAATATAATAATATATATATCGTCACTTAAAATACAAACCAGTGTATCATAAAAAATAAATCGAAATCGCTGACAGATATAATAACCAAAATGTATCAATTTTATAACGAAAACTTAAATATTGTTTGAATATTGGATATAAAGTGGTTATATTTTTCGGTTATCATGCACTCATATTGAAACAAAATTTGAGTTTTGGATATAAAGTAGTTATATATTTTGGTTATTATATCTGTTAGCGATTTTCATTTATTTTTTATGATACATTGGTTTGTATTTTAGGTGACGATATATATATTATATTTAAAATATGAGTTTCGGATATAAAGTGGTTATATTTTTTGGTTATTATATCTGTCAGCAAAAAGTTAATATGTTTTTTATTTTTAACGCAGAAAGAAGTACTACAGTCACCCCGGGTATTCGATCGGCCAGGGTAATTTTTTTAGAGCGTGGCCGAAGTCCGCCAACGCAGAAAGGAGTACTACGCGATAGTACTTCAGTCACCCCGGGTATTCGCTCGGCCAGGGTTATTTTTTTAGAGCGCGGCCGAAGGCCGCCAACGCAGAAAGGAGTACTACGTGAAAGTACTTCAGTCACCCCGGGTATTCGCTCGACCAGGGATATTTTTTTAAAGCGCGGCCGAAGGCCGCCAATGCATAAAGGAGTACTTCGCGAAAGTACTTCAGTCACATAAATTACGTATTACACATATACATAGGTAGAAAGTATTTTTTTATGGTTAATATGGAAAAAAGAATCACGCGATAAAACAAACAAAGAAAAATTGTTAAAAATCCTACATATTTACTGTTTAAGATGTGCCAAGGCTCGTTTTCCTCATAATTGTAAACAATCTGACCTTTTCAACGATGAGTGTGCTAAGTGATTTTTAAATAACAAAATTTAGCTTAAAAATTGAAAAATAAATGTGAAATGTGAGCTTATTTCAAAGCTTAGAGTGTGTATTTAAATATACAAAGTAAAAAATGTGAAAAAATTTAGTGAAACATAGAGTAATATTATGTTTTCTTAGTGCAAATTTTTGAACTTTTAATCGTGAATATTTTAAAAAATATTAGTAATTTTTAAATTATTTTTGGATATTCCTCCTCTGGAGGAGCTCCCCTATCCGTAGATACCCCATTTATACGGAAATTCGTTTTTTTTACCCCTCCGCCAAAGTAATCGGAATCATGCCCTCGTAAATATAAACACTCTAAACTTTTCAGCCATGAATTTGACATGTGATTTTTAAATTACTAAATTTAGCTGAAAAACTGCAAAATAAATGTGAAATGTGAGCTTATTTCAAAGCTTAGAGTGTGTTTTTAAATATACAGAGTAAAAAATGTGAAAAAATTTAGTGAAACATACAGAAATAACATGTTTTCTTAGTGCAAATTTTGGAATTTTGAAACGTGAGTATTTTAAAAAATATTAGTTATATATACATTATTTTTGGATATTCCTGCTCTGGAGAAGCTCCCCTATCCGTAAATACCCCATTTATACGGAAATTCGGTTTTTTTTACCCCTCCGCCAAAGTAATCGGAATCGTGACCTGAATGTTATGGTGGTTAGGCTTTTTCGAAATTAACTTTTCACTCGGTATTCTATACATACACATATATGTTTTTCATTTGTAGGCTTGCGACCACAAGATGCAAAAAAACTATACGTTTGTGCTAAGTATCCTGACAGAAGTAATGATTCTCACATATCGACTTCGTTGCGGAAAGAATTCGATCGAAAATGTTCATGCGATCATTGATACCGTCGATAACCTGCTTTACCATACCATAAGTAAATTGTGTTATACCATGTTCGGACTGACATTGAAAACATTTTGAAAACAAATTTGTATGTTGTGGAATCTAAGTCGTTCGGACCGACAATGTGTGTTTTCGATGAGTTTTCAATGACAACTATCAATAGCGGCATTCTCTTGCTCTTGCAAGATTGCACGATGACACAAAATGCAAAAATCCTATACCGAAATATGTAAGGCCAAGAGTGCACACGTTGCAGAATCTAGTGATATATGACGGCACGAAAATAAACGTGGGTTTTGGTCTGACATATTTATAGCCATTGCAAATAATTTTCTGCGTGTGTTTGTTGTTGTGCAGTTGCACCAAGAAGAAAATGCTGCAATTTCTGCACCGTGCAAGGTTTTGCAAGAGCAGGGGAATGCCCCTAATATTAGAATATCAAGTGACAGCTGCATTTGTATAGTTTTGAGTTGGGAGTAGGTTAGGTTTAGCGGATTAATGTCCCACACTCCGGCTTTCGATGCTTTCTCCTACTAAAAAAAAGATGTTTTCCATGTCGGTCCGAACATAGTATTAGCTGTTTAGTTCGTTTTTACAAATATTTAAAATGGATACAATTGCATTATATTTAAATGATAGTGATGATGAAAATAGTGTAAACATTCGTCGTGAGCGCAGAAATTTGAGGAATATTTCAAAAGACGTTTTGGAAATGGATGACTGTAAGTGAGTTGAACTATTTAAGCTAAAAACAAAAAAAAAATTATTTACATATGTATGTATGTACATATATACGCAGTTTCATCAAAATTTTTTGGATCAACAAAAAATAATATATACATTTAGAGGGGAATGCGAAAATGAAATTGGAAATGCCAAAAGACAAGGTTATCTTTCTTCAAAATTAAACTTGCTGTATGTCTACGCTTCTTAGCCACAGGCAGTTATCAACATTGTATTGGAAAGGACTTCAATATAAATTTGGCCCAATCGACATTATATATTGTATTAGATGAAGTACTCAACATTCTTGAGTACAGACTAGGAGTTCAAGGTGGATTTCCGTTGACATGACTGCCAGCGAGAAATTGGAAGCAAAAAGCTATTTTTTTGGCAAATCAAAAATTCCTTGTATGGCAATGGCAGCTGATGGAACTCACGCAAAAGATGTCGCCGTCAAGAGACAAACATGTTTATTTTAACCGCAAAGGATTCTCAAGTCTGAATGTTATGGTGGTTAGGCTTTTTTCAAAATTAACTTTTCACTCAGTAGACGTGCGACCACAATATGCAAATACGACACGTTTGTGCTAAGTATCCAAGTAGTAGTCTGATCTCATATGGGATGTGAGTCATTTGAAAATCATTAGCGCATCAAATTATCAAAGAGAACAAGCATATTTACAGTACTATTCTGAAAAAACCTCTCAACTGAGTTGAGAGGAAAAATGTGAGAGATTTCTTGTGAGGCTGTGCTTGCTCAAACCTCATAAGAAAAAAGCTTAAAAAAGTCACCACGTGAGGTTAAAAGCTTTTCGCTGTCAAACAGCTGTTTTAATAAAAATAAGCAAAGAAAAATCCACCTACTACGTACATTGCTTATCATCTACATATGCATATCGCTGATAACCAATAAATCAAAAATAAATCCAATATTTGTTTATGCATTCATAAAAATAGATGGAAATAATTGTTGCAAACAATATAAGCGATAGTAGAAAATCATAAAATTGAACTCTGGTGCCTAATGAAATATTTCATTTAATATTTGTTCAATTACCAGATGCAGTAGATTTGAAAATGCTTTCTAAAATTTAAATATTTTTGCTTTAATTAGGCAGAGTTTGATATTATATTTCACACGCTGTTCTAATTAACTTCTCATTAACTTATAAAATCCTTTCCGGTTCATGAAAAGTGAGAGAGGAGTAGTGGCGTCTGTGCTTGAGGGTGAAACAATCCCAATATGGGTACAATCGATTGCGCCGATTGTGCCCTTGATCCCAAAGAATATAACTATTACCAACGCATTTTTTGTAAGAGCCATGCCCGTGAAAACACAAACACGCCAGGAAACGCAGATCAAAAGACTCGACTTCTGCACATCATGCGGCACCAATTCACCTATAAGTACTTTACATAGCGATTTTAGGAATCGAAATGTACTTATAAATGTTGTGTCTTGCATAGTAAAAGGATCGCTTTTGTCTCGTAAACCCTTCAAAATTTTCCTCCTACTCCCCGATTTCTCCTCCTCAACAATTGCCGCATACACAAAGAACTGTTCCTACATGCTAGTTATAACTATTTATTAAAAAATGTCAAATATTGATGTAAAACAAAACAAACACAGATGTTTTCTATTATGATGGCTGCTTTCACACGTCACAGATATTTGTGATAATAGTGAGCATTTGAGCTTTTGAATTTTCGCCAGAAAAAGGTAACCCTCACTATAGTGAGAAACACCACTGTAGTGAGGTTGGTGACTTTTGTGAGGGCATGAGAATAGGGCTGTTAATACTAGATTAGAATAATTTTCTAAAAATGCGTGGCTCATAACTCGGTTTAGGGAACCAATAACAAGCGTCTGAAAAAGGAGATTCCACACATATCATGCTAAAAGCCGAATTGTTATTGAGAAAACAATAGGTTTATTAAAATCGGTATTTCGTGTAGTGAACGACCCCTACATACTGCACCATATAATTGTTAATTTATGCTGGGCATTGCATAATATTTATTTGCATTTTAATTCAAATGAAAACATAAATGAGTTAAACCTTGTTACAACTGAAAATGCATATTCCAACAAAGATGATAATGATATAAATGATATGCCTACCGACGAAACAAATATGTAGAATCAAAGATAGTTTTTTAGACTTGATTTTAATATAAGTTCATAATATGTATTAATATTAAAATTATTTTAACAAACATAAACATTTATTAAACGAATTATTAGAAATTTAAAATAAAAACTTATGGCTTTTTTATATGTTGCAGTTCAAGTAAAGATAGTGACATGTTCGGGTGTTTGGTCAACTGTCAAGTGTGCTCCTTAATTTCTTTTAATATACATATGTATGTACTTGAAATTCAGGCTGTGGAAATTCGTAAGCAGATTTACCGGAGCACCTGAACATCGTTGGCACCACGAGGTATATCAATATATTCGAAATTATCCACAATAATATTTTAAAAACATAAATAATTTATCACATAAACATTCGGAAATTTTAAACAATAACAAAAAATAATACCAAATTAAAAAAAAACTCAATTGATTTTCGCGCAAAAATTCTGCTCCGAACATCTAAAGTGGTTATCAGCTATTTCTGTCTTACGGCAAACCCGCTGTCTACGCAGAGTTGTAGGTGGCCAGGGACACTACATTATCTGCACGTATAGTCGGTAAAGCATTTTATAAGGCAATTTCTTTTACTTAACGTAACCACAATTTAATAATATCGTGATGTACATACAAACACCGCCTCCTGGAGGGTTAACACAATGTAACCAAATAGGTACGCATTAAGAAAATAGAAACACTGAACAGTGAATTGAAAAATTAAAATGCGACACTTAAACTTCAAAATGAAAACTTTAAGAAATCGCTACAAGTGAAACGCTACAAAAGCAAGTCATCGCCCTCCGCCAATTATAATATCGGAAAATTTTAACCAACCCTTGATGCGTTCCTTAATAAACGCAGATTTAAAAAAATCTTACACACTCAAACTCACTGGCCCAAGTTCTTGTAAAATAAATCTTTCAGATAGAGTACTTGCAAGAAAATTAAATGAATCGAAAATTCCTTGGTACTCGTTCGAGGACAAGCATTCGCGTGATATACGCGTAACCTTCATCACTCATGTGAGCCTGAAAGTATTGTCACAGACCTTCAAAAGCAAGGTTTTAAAGTTACGAAGGTCTTAAGCAAACTTTAATATAAAATAAAAAATCCGATAAATATGTTTATTGTTTGCTTCGAATCTACACAGAACATTAAGAAAATCTACGAAATCAAGCATATTTTAAATTCTGTTGTTAAACTCGAGCCCATCAAGCCATCGAATCTTGTGCCGCAGTGTAAATCCTGTCAAGCGTTCGGACACACTAGCAACTATTGTTGTAAACCGCCGAGGTGTGTGAAGTGCGCCGGAAATCATACAACTCTAAGCTGCACAAAACCTGCCGAACTACCGCCAAAATGTAGTCAAAATCGCCCTGCAAACTACAGGGGATGCGAAGTGGCAAAGCAACTTCAAAAAATCAAAAACGCGACTGAGAAAAATAAAGAGCATAAGTATGAACCAAAACCATTCCACTGATCCTCAGAAGGAAGACACTAATGTAAATCATCTGGAAAGCCCTCATTTGCCAGCATAACTAAAGGCAACAAATACGAATGACATTGGTGATATTACCGGTAATGTTTCGTTAATCCTCAACAAGCTTAATAAGCTAGAAGAGCAAAATACCACTTACCCACGAACGTCTTAAAACGAAAGGCGCAAAAATGAAACCGATAAAAATTATGACCTGGAATGCAAATGCTCAAACTTAATAAAGAATTAGAGACATTACTCCATGTTGAAAAAATTGATATTTGTCTTATATCAGAAACTCATTTTACAAAAACTACAAGACGTATTGCTCGAACCACCCAAATAACAATGCGAAAGGGGGGAATGCCATAATTATCAGAGATTTGGGAAATTCATCATGGGTGGTGATTTTAACGCAAAACACTCCCAATGGGGTTCAAGAGTTACGACACCGAAGGGGAGAGAGCTATTTAAAGCTGGTTTGGTCACTGAATGCGACTTCATGTCTACTGGCAAGCCGACTTACTGGCCTTCCGACACAAGAAATTACCTGACTTGATTGACTTTTTCATCACTCGACAAATATCCAAGACCTTTATTACCATGGAAAATGGATTGGGATTAAATTCGGCCACTCGCCAGCATATCTTATCTTAAATGGTCATCTAAAAAAAATCGATATATCGCCTTATCTTTCTAATAGACATACGGATTGGAAGTATTTCAAAGTTATGTTCGACAAAAATATAGATTTTAAAGTAAATATAACTACTCAAGATATGTCAGAATTTGAAGTTCATACATTTACGAAAACTATTCAAGAATCGGCTTGGGAAAGTACTCCTGTTCCAGACTTTTTAGATTTCATAAAGAAAAAGAGAAAACTACGTAAAAAAGGCAAATCACGCAATTTCCTCAATATAAAACAAAACTAAACAATTTAACTAAGATTCTCAGCACAAAAATAAAGTTATTTACAAATCAAAATATTTATAATTTTATTGAGAAATTAACGCCGAACAAACATACGGATTATTCCCTTTGGAAAGCTATAAAAAATGCTAGGAAACCAATATTGTCGAATGCACCCCTCAGAAAGCCAAAAGCGACGAAGAAAAAGCGGAAGTTTTTTCAGAGGAACTAACTAAACCGTTTAGCCACTTTGTGTTCCCTGGAACTTTACCACAGCTGGAAGAATCGCAATACGTAGAAGAAATCCAACCAGCAACAATTAAAGAAGTGGAAAATATCATTAAAAGTAGATTGCTAAAAAAACTATCGCGAAAAGCATTAGAAAAACATACATCGATAATAAACACTTGCTTAAATTTCAGATACGTCCCATTGCCATGGAAGGTATCTAATATCATTATGGCACAAAAACCCGGGAAGATTGCATCATTCAACAATCGATCAAGTTCATCGAACAACAGATATAATAGAAGATGCGATGGAAAAAAGCAAAATTGCACAGCTGTTTCTTGACTTATCCCAAGCGTTCGATAGAGTATGGCACCATGGCTTCTTCTTCTTCTTCTGAATTGACGTAGACAGACAGAGTTATCCTGCGTTGGATTTTCAGGCTGACATTGTTGGTGGTGTTAATACTGGTTCCTAAATAGACGAAATTATCTACAACTTCAAAGTTATGACTGTCAACAGTGACATGAGAGCCAAGTCGCGAGTGCGACGACAGTTTGTTTGATGACAGGAAATATTTCGTCTTGCCCTTGTTCACTGCCAGACCCATTTTCTGTGCTTCTTTGTCCAGCCTGGCGAAAGCAGAACTAACGGCGCGGGTGTTGAGGCCGATGATATCAATATCATCGGCATATGCCAGCAGCTGTACACTCTTATAGAAGATGGTACCTTCTCTATTTAGTTCTGCAGCTCGAACTGTTTTCTCCAGAAGCAGGTTGAAGAAATCGCACGATAGGGAATCACCTTGTCTGAAACCTCGCCGAATTAGTTTTGCGGGGATACTAAATTCAGACATCGCGGCATAAAGGCAGCTCCTTTTCGTGCTGTCGAAAGCAGCTTTGAAATCGACAAAGAGGTGGTGTGTGTCGATTCTTCTTTCACGGGTCTTTTCCAAGATTTGGCGCATGGTGAATATCTGGTCGGTTGTTGATTTTCCAGGTCTAAAACCACACTGATAAGGTCCAATCAGTTTGTTGACGGTGGGCTTTAATATTTTACACAATACGCTCGATAGAACCTTATATGCGATGTTGAGGAGGCTAATCCCACGGTAGTTGGCGCAGATTGGGGGGTCTCCTTTTTTATGGATTGGGCATAGCACACTTAAATTCCAATCATTGGACATGATTTCGTCCGACCATATTTTACAAAGAAGCTAATGCATGCTCCTTATCAGTTCTTCGCTGCCGTGTTTGAATAGCTCGGCCGGTAATCAGGTGGGTTATTGCTATTCGAATTTCTTCATGGTCGGGCAATGGAACGTCTGCTCCATCGTCATCGATTGGGAAATCGGGTACGCCTTCTCCTGGCGTTAAGCTTTCACTTCGCATTTAGCATGCTGGAGAAGTGTTCCCTCCATAATTTTAGTATGCTCTGCACATAGGTTACTAATCATCAAAAGGGGGGTTTCTCATCCGAGGCTGTTGTTGCTTTTTCATTGGAGATCCCAAACCCAGCGCACAACCCTATGCAGGGGATGGCTTACTTCATAAATTAAGACTTCTCTTTCCACAGCATCTAACTGAACTACTTGCCTCTTCCCTGAGCAACCGTTACTTCAGGATCAAGCAGGGACAATCATATACTACGTTGCAGCCAATGAAAACAGGTGTACCCCAAGGAAGTGTCCCGGGACCACTCTTATACATTTTATTTACTAGCGATATGCCTACAGTCTTCAATCAGCCTAATTATAGAATGGACACAAAAATGGAACATTACTCTAAAGGAGTTGAAATCTATACATATAAACTTCACTAACAAAAGTGCTATGTATATACCCTTAAATATTGGGAATGAAGTAATCCCGTACTCCACCTCGGCGAAATATCTTGGTTTGACGTTGGATGCAAAGTTAAAGTGGAAGGAGCAAATACAAAGAAAATTTGCAGAACTAAAACTAAAATACAACAAAATAAACTGGTTAATCGGCAATAAATCATCCCTAACAACCTCAAATAAAATCCTAGTCTACAATCAAACGTTAAAGCAAATTTGGAAACACGGAATCCAACTATGGGGATGCGCTGCACCGTTGTACATCGAAGCGGTGCAAAGATTCCAAAATAAAATTCTGCGAGAAATTGTAAATGCCCGTGGTACATACGAAATTCAGATCTACATCATGATCTTCACATAAAAATGGTTCAGGAAATCATTCGCGAAACAGCATCGGAACATGGGACAAGGTTACAAAATCACGTAAATGCTGAAGCCCGACAACTAGGAGAAACTAGAAATAGCAGGTGCAGATTGAAAAGAACGTTTCATGACCCTCTAAGCAAATAAAAATTATTTTAGTATTATTTCTTAAAACAAAGTTTAGCTTTTGAAAAAAGTTTGTTAATGGAGCTTTTATTGTTGTACACTCAGTCCTTTTTTTACGCGACCTCTTTTTACGCTATTTCACTTTAACGCGGTTATTTTTGCATCGCAAATTCCTTTTTTTACGCGAATTTCTCACTTTAACGCGATTGCTTTTTTTCGTTTTTTGCTTGGTCTTAAACTTGCAGCAGACTTGGAAAATTATTTTGTAGCAAGTGATACTGATGCCGAACGTGCACGAATTTTTGAAAAAGAATTGAGTGTCTGCATGTTAAGAACTACATCAGAATTTATTGGGTCCAAAAAGAAGCATTCAAACAAAATTAACTGAATTTATGGTGCAAACTCAGTCGGAGACGCTAAGTCAATCAGAACATCATTCCATAGTTCTTACTATTGATTCTGATACAAATTCTAGTGATATCAGTGCCGGCCATCAAAATAAGCGGCTAAAAATAATTTAAACTACGGATAATGACAGTGATTAAACAGCATTCAACGGTTTTTTCAATAAATCCACCTATTTTCTATTTTCTTCTCTTTTATATATGGTTTTTGTTTTGTATTTTTTATTTTGTTATGAATGAATAAATCATAAGTCTGAAATCTGAAACTTATTGTATTGTTTTTGAATATTTTTTTGCGCGTATATTTTGTTATAGGCAATATTTTTTATATTCGGATCCAATTCATCATTTAATATTGGAAAACTAACCATTTTTACACGATTTTTTTTTACGCGATTAGTGGCAGAACCGAAAATCGCGTAAAAAAAGGACTGAGTGTACCTTAATACCCGAGACAGACATGTAGTAGTGTGTGTCACCAAATACAGGTAAACCTCCTACAACGCGGTGAATAGGTTCCTGAAAAACTCCGCGTTATAGGAGACTCTAACTCCATACAAAAATCAGAGTTTGGTTCCAAAGGAAAAAAAATTTCAATAAAATATTGGAATTTGTATAGCAAATATAATATAATTTTGTGTATTTATTTGGTGAGTCATAAGAACATACATATTATGTAATTTAATAACATTCCATTTACTTAAACAAAAACAAAACAAAATAAAATTAAATTTCAATTCTACGTAAAATATTCAAGTTAAAAGATTTAATAAATTAGAGCCAAAATAGAACGATAACTTTCTACTCCTTCTCATCACTTAGTATGATTTGTTTCGAACGTTTTGTTCGTACTAGTTCAAAATCTGAGCTTGATCCACAATTAGATTTTCGACTATTATTGATTTGACAAAATCGTGCATTAAAGTTTTTTTGCTCTTATTTCGCAAATCTTTATAAATTTTTTGATAGGGAGCTAAATTGTTTTGAAAATTTCGTTTAAATATTTCTGCTCTGTCACTTAAAGGGTCGTTCTCCAAAATGTATTCTTCCAACTGCTTTGCCATATTTGAAACTTTCTCGATATTTTTTGGCAAAAAGTTTTTATTTTCAACATCCTAAAGATCGCCAGAGCTACCTCCAACTGATTCTTCATTTGTCATTGTCACTAAATCTGCGTTGTTTATTTCGTCGTCCGCAATTAATTCTTGAATATCAGCCATTGTTATTTTATCAAATCCATCACCTTCTACTGCATGCGCCAATTTCACTATGTTCCTATATTCATCTTCTATTGGTGTTGAAACAGTGCCCTGAACGTCTTTTTCCGGTTATAGTGCTTTTCAGCAAGCTTTTAGTGTTGAAAGACGAATAACTTTAAGTGACGCATCAACAATTTCAACGGAATCAAAGTATGGACAAAATGCAAAGAATTTTATTTGGGCAAGAAAACCTTTTTCAAATTAAATTAGTAAATATTTGAAAATTTTTTCGTAAAAATCGCGTTGTAAAAAAATGTCCGCATTTGGGAACTGCGTTGGAGCGAAAACGCGTTGTAGGAGGTTTACCCTAGTACAGATAACAAACTTTGCTAAAAGCTTTTACACAAAAGATCTTCGAAATATTCTGTCAAAATGGCTTAAAAATTTAATTAAAGAAATGGAAAACAAAACATTTTTCACAATTTTTCTTCCGGAAAAGCAGGAAATGCCTCATTTTATGTTAGGATTCTAGAGAAACTTAACCAAATCGCTTTTTTGCCTTGAAAATAGATTAACTTTAGAGTATTTTAAATAATTGAACTTATTTTCTCCATAACACACAACATATTTATTGTTTAAAATTTTTTAGAAATATTTAATGCCTATGAAACAAAGCTAGTATTTGAGTTTACTACATTGTCATGTGGGTCACCAACGCAGTATACAGAATAATATGATACCTTTACTATGATATTGTTACTACATGTCTGTATATCTTTGTTACGTTACAATAAAAAAATAATTCAAGTTCTAATTTTTTTTTGGTTTCTAATTTATCAATGGATATTTTTTCCCTCACAGCATTATGTCGCTTCATTTCCTTAAATTTATCTTTTGCAATTTCATAGAGTTTTCTAATCCATCTTTTTGTTTCAGACTGTTCTTGTGCATGTTCGCTAGTTGCTTCATAAGCGTGTTTAGAACTTTTGATACATTGTCCTGCATATTTTTTTGGATATTTATTTTCTCCTCAAGTAGACCTATTTTGTTTATTTTCTGTTTCTTGTGCGGTGTACAGCTGGTCAGACGACAAATTTGATTTCATTTTGCATTTGGGGCTGGGAAGAAATGTCGTCGATTGGTGTCTTCTTACTTGTACCAGGGATGTCATTTCAAATGTGTGTTGATGTTCCAAGACTTTGTATACCTTTCAATCCCTCTACTGATGTATTAGAGGAAAGTATAGCACTTACCTCCTTTTCGAGGGAACTTAAATTTACTTGGTTGAAGGGCCCACCTCCTGTTCCAGAAATTTGCTTTGTAGTTTCAACCATTTTCCTTTTAACTAGTACTATAAATGCGTAATGTTTTTTATACCTTTTTCGATCCAGTCTTGTCTTTGACATTTGAGCGCTCAAGTTTTCTAAAGTGTCTTCTCAAAAAGCATTTATTTCCGCTAAATCACACATTTTAAACATAATATAATGCGTCCTCAGCTCTTTTTGTACATAAATACTTACAAATGCTCGATAGATGCGGATAGATTTCGAAAAATATTTTCGATTTTGTGATTCAATGATTTCGAAAGTAGCGCCATCTATTAGCCACGGAATGTATTTTATCTAGTCGGCAAGTAAATTCAGCTGCATCGAAAACGTATTGAAAACGGTTTCAATTATTTCAATCTATGGTTAGAAAGAAGAATATATGAGGATTAAAAAATGTATGCGCATGTACTCACCTCAGACCTATAGTTTTCGAGATATTTGTATATAAATGTTAGTTTCCAGCACTCAAGTACATGCTCAAGAAAAAAAATTCCTTATTTCTTGAGCTGTAGTCTAGAAATTTTGACAGCAGGTTACGCATTGTGAATGATGTATATACATTAGAAGAGCAAGAGAAAATAAACAAAGAAAATATACGTGTAAGTTTATAAATATTTTCATTGCGATTTAAGGAATGTGGTTTATGATTGGTTAGTATTATACATACAACATTTGGCACAATTCCGATTTCTTTGGCGCCGTGATCAGAAGCTACCGTTACAAAGAGGAAGTCCTCCTGATTAAAAATTATATAGGGTTATAGGTACCGCAAACGCTTAGTGTACGAGATATTCGATTTTAAAGTTCAAAAATTCCCAAAATTCGAACATTTCAACAAGCTATTTCACTACATTTAACCAGAGAACATAAAACATAGAGAAGGTGCAAGTAAGATTGGAGTAAGGAATTCACCTCACAACTTCAGAATTCACGATGTGAAATGTTAACATTTTTAACAGTTTTCCACGTACTCAAACAGAGAATATGAAGAGAAATAATATACGTACGGCTTATGATGCCATAGCATATACATATGCGCAATCAGGGAATATCGAAGAAAAATAAGTTCTTTGATATTCCATTTTTAACAGCGAAAAATGTGTACAAATACAGCTCTCTCACATACTCATGAATATGAAGAGACATAAATATACATATGTATGCATGCTCCTTATGATACTCCCTACAACAGCGTTGTGATATTTCCATGCTTCAATTTTTGCTTTCGCAATGTATGCAAATATGTATGTATGCTTTTGCGTTTTGCCGTCGGCATTTCCATATTGGCATGTAATAATTATGATATGAGTATAGTTTTGTATGAATGCATGCATAGTACTATTTAGACTTGTATATTCAATAATTTTATTTGATTTTTACATAATATACTATACTAATAAATATTTTTGTATTATGTTTCTTAGTAATAGAAATTGAATTTATCACAATATATAAACATATCGTCTATCATATTAATCTTATTATCTACCCATATGATTGCATGTATGTATGTATACGCATGTGCGCATTCAGAAATTCAAATCATGATTTTATCACTTATCAATACATACATATGTATATTACATGCGCGCGCATTAATTTGCATGTTCATGCATTCATATATATTCATATGTACATATATTTGTATACACTTCCGAACAACTAATGCATAAGCATACAAACATACATATGCGTACACATGTGAATATGTCACCAACAAAAAATTGAAGCATTGTTCTACAAAAACAACAATTGCCTAAATAGCATAAGCACCACAAGTCAATATGGCAGCCAAATTGGCGAAGCTCAAATGTAGTAAATTTTACAACAAAAACGATTTCATTCATAAACGCAGGCGCAAATTCCACCAGCGACCTCGCTTTATTCATAAAAACAGACGCCGTAACATCTCCCCGAGCATGCCTTCGCCTACAAGCGTCTTTTCGCGACGATGGCAAAAGCTAAAAATCATAAATTGAACAACTTTCTGATGCTTCTTCACAGAAAGAAGTGACAAAAGTGGCAACATAGCCGTTGTCGATTTACAATATTTGTCTAAAATATTTTTCCGTGACTCGCAAAATCTGCGTCGATATGTATGCACGCTCATACATCTTCATACATATTTACTCTGGTTTGTAGGCGGACCTGTATAGCGGCAAGGGAAGCGGTGACTATTGGCGGCCATTCGTTTATTTTTTACGGCACAGCTTGGATTTTCTATCATCACACAAGTGCTGAACACAATGAGTGCAACAGACTGCGAGCGACATTTGTAAAATATTAGAATACACACGTTCTCAGGGACACAGTTATGTAGTTGTGAAGCTGCCTCAATAACTGTGTCCCTAAGAACTATATAACTGTGTCCATAAGAACGTGTGTATTCGCGCTTAATGTGTTCAGCACTTGACTCTTTGACAAAACGCCAGTTTCGGCCATTGGTTGACCGTGACAACGAAGATGCGAAAGATGCGTGCGACACTTGTTATTATGAATGTACATATGTACATATGTATGTATGTATGTGGCTCGCATTTGATTTCGTAAACATACAGACAAATGTGCCAAAGAAATAATATACATACATATGTACATATGCATGTCTCATAGAAATTCTATTTGGTACAAACATGGAAATGATAACGAATTAATGCGAATATGCATACATATTTCATGAAGGTCATTAATCTTTTTGAAGTAATGAAAGGAATAAAGTGTTTATATGAGCACATTTAAGTTCATTTTATAATAGTCGACATTAATATCATTTTTGAAATAACAATTTATAGAAAACTATTTTTTGTTAAATTTTATAACATAAAATTTTTACCATTTTTCGGAAAACAATGGTTCTTATAACACAAAATAATCACGCATACTTATGTGACAATGGTTCATATAATACATGCATATGTTACTCAGAGAATGTTTTTTTACATTCTTTGTGTGAGCTTGTATATTTTTCTTCAAAGCATTTCTCTTTACTCATTCTCGCAAGAATTCAGTCGTTTTACAATTATTTCCGCCATTGAACGTGCTCATATCTGCTAAATAGCAGCGAGAATGGTGAATTCCTTACTTCAATCTTATAAGCTCTGTTAGCCGTCCAATCGAACATCATACAGAATTCAATTTGCACCTTCTCTATGTTTTATGTTCTCTGATTTAACACACTTTATGCAAATTTTTCACGTCAAATGAATTTACTTAAACTGTAAACATTTAAACAAATTCACAGTTTACACTTTTTGCAGGTCTTATAAGTAAAAAAATATATAGATTAAAAATTAAATTTTACACTCGTACAGAATATCATTTATGTGCTAACAATTATGAGGAAATGAAGCGCTTCCATATGATAATAAGCAAATATGAGCAATTCGCTCAATTATATTTCAAATTAAAATGAGTATAAACAATCTTTATTGGCTCTACTAGGGTTATTTTTTTAAAGCGCGGCCGAAGGCTGCCAACACAGAAAGAAGTACTACGCGAAAGTATTTCAGTCACACAGGGTATTGGCTCGAAAAGGGTTATTTTGTTAGAGCAAGACCGAAGGCCGCCAACGCTGAAAGGAGTACTTTACCTACCCAGTTGAAGCTGAAAAAATGTTGGAAAGAATTTGTTTGTAGTTAATAAAGAAAAAAAATCACGCGAAAATGTAAAAAAAGAAAACGCTATCGTTTAATCCTTCATAATTGGTGTTTAAGATATGGCAATTCTCGTTTTCCTCATAATTGTAAGCAATCTTACTTTTTCAAAGATGAGTGTGCTAAGTGATTTTTAAATTATTGAAGTTAGCTAAAAAATAACAAAATAAAAGTTAAATATGAACTTATTTTTATCTTTAGAGTGTATATTTAAAAATACAAATTGAAAAATGTAAAAAGTTTAGTGAAACATTGTGAAATATTATGTGTTATTGGCCATGATTCCGATTACTTTGGCGGAGGGGTAAAAAAACCGAATTTCCGTATAAATGGGGTATGTGCGTATAGGGGAACTTATCCAGAGGAGGAATATCCAAAAATAATATAAAAATAACTTATATTTTTTTAAATATTCACGTTTAAATGTTCAAAAATTTGCACTAATAACACATGGTATTTCTCTATGTTTCACTAAATTTGTTCACGTTTTTCACTCTGTATATTTAAATATGTACTCTAAACATTGAAATAAGTTAACATTTCACCAGGGGCGGATTTACCGAACAGGCAACATAGGCAGCTGCCTAGGGCGGCAAATTTTTAGGGGCGGCAAATTCTGACCGTTTACACTAGATAAAATGCTACTTTCAAATGAAAACCATAAGATTTTTCACCCAAAAGTGTACAAGTCTACCATATTGTTGAATTTACTTTTCTAACAATCTTGTCAAATGAAATTTAGCCTCCTTTATTGTATTCTCACAAATGCGCAGTTCAAATTCGAATACATGCAGGGCTACCACAATCGGGCAACCGCAGTTACTATAAAATCGATAACTCTCGAAACGTTGATTCGATACATGGCTGCCACCGCGATTGGAGTTGATGAATTGTTGACAATGTACTGAAGATTTATTTTGAGTATTAAAGTATTCTAACTGGAAGATTTATATACATTAACTGGAGCGTCATTTTTTCAATAAAATGAGTGACGGGCGGAATCGATTGAGCGGTTCTGAATATCGCAAGCAAGCTGCGAAGAGAAAAATCAAAGATGACGAGGTTATGGCAAAAACAAAAAAACTCTCTTCTTATTTTGTGCTTCAAGGAAATCAAAGTGACACGGGTAATCCATCAGTTACCGAAAAAAGCGAAATTTCTAGAGAAACAATAGACTTCGCAAGTAAAGACTGAATTTCATGTATTTTCGTTTTTTTCTAACCTACTATTTCTATTTTTCTATATTTTTTGTTTCGAAAATTTGTACACATATTTACAAGAATATGAAATTCAGGTATACAATTTTTTTACAGAATCTACGAAACAAATATAGTCAAACATATCCGACAACTTCAATTTCACATTCAGTGACGACCCTGCGGAATGGCTCATAAATGACGCATTACGTGATTATATCGCTAAACATAATTATAAAAGAAATGACCATCTTGATTTTTCGCAGCCAAAATTCAAGCCGGTATTTGAATTCATCTACGTTCGAAAGAAGACTTTTAAATGGTGAAAAAACTCCCCGTGATTGGTTAGTATATTCTCTGAGCAAAGGATCGATATGTTGTGCTCCATGCCTTCTTTTTGGCGGCGATTCTACTTTTTCTAAAAAAGATGGCTATAGTGATTGGAAAAATGCGGCAATAAGAATAAATCAGCATGAAAATTCTGAAAAGCATCAAAGTTGCTTGAAACTTCTAAAAAGATAGAGCCAGTGCTTTTGGTCGAATCGACAAAACTTTGCTCGCTGAATATGACAAAGAAGTAGTTTACTGGAAAAATGTTTTAAAACGAGTCGTCGCTGTCATTAAGAGTTTAGCTTCACGTGGACTGCCTTTTAGAAGGCATGATGAAAAGTTGGTTCTCTTCACAACGGAAACTATTTGATGCTTTTTGAATTGATATCTGAATTTGATCCATTTTTAGCTGAGCATATTTCGAAATTCGGAAATAAAGGTATCGGTAGTACCAGTTATCTGTCAAAAACGATTTGCGAAGAGTTTATTCAAATACTAGCTGATAAAGTATTACAGGTTATTATTCAAGAAGTCAAAAGTACAAAATATTCTATCATTGTTGATTCCACACCTGACATTTCACATGTAGATCAGCTGTGTTTTTTACTGCGATACGTGAAGAAAGACGGTATGCCGGTAGAGCGTTTTGTGAAATTTCTACCAAATGCAGGCCACAAGGCTGTAGAAATGGATAACGTTGTAGTTTCTACCTTAGGTGATTTACAAGTTGACATTAAAAATTGTCGAGGTCAGTCGTACGACACTGCACGAAATATGTCAGGGATTTATGCAGGACTGCAACAGTTGATTAAAAATCGTAATGAATACGCTGAATACGTGCCTTGTGCAGCTCATTCTCTCAATTTAGTAGGAAATCACGCAGTTGAAAGCAGTTCGACAGCTGCTGCTTTTTTTAATGATCTTCAAAGTTTGTATAACTTTTTCTCAGCATCTACGAGTCGTTGGGATATTCTACAATCTTACTGCAAGAAATCTGAGAAAATTACTGTAAAATCCCTTTCACTAACACGCTGGTCCGCTCGCAACGATGCCGTTTGCACTCTTGATCAGTATTACACTGAAATACTATAATTTTTGTATTGCATAGAACACGATCTTTCACAAAAAGCTGTCACACAAAGTGAAGCCAAAGGTATTCGAAAACGTTTTGAATTACTAGAAACAGCTTTTATGCAATCTTTGTGGAGTTTTTTACTTTCAAATTCAATGCTGTAAGTAAAAAATTACAATCAACGCAGACTAACCTGAATGAAGTAGTTCAATTGTATCAAAGTCTTATAAAAGTGTGGATGATGCACGTGAAGATTTTGACTTTTTTGAGGGTAGAGCATTCGATTTGTCAGTCAACCAAGAATACAAAACAATTCAGGGTAGGGTAAAGCGTCGGAAAATTTATCACGATGAAACGAAAACAGAGAAGGTAACATTGCTTGGGAAAGATGACTTCAGTTAATATATTACTTGAATTACGGGAAAGGTGCCGAAAATATGAAGGAATTAACGAAAAATTCTCTGTTTTGATTGGTTTGGGGAACTTGAATAATGCTGACATCCGGGAAAAAGCAAAAATTTTGCAAAAAGCATTTAATGAAGATTTGGAGAGTTCATTAGATGATGAATTGATTCATTTCAAAGCATATCTTGAATGTGATCAGAATTTGAAAACAATCAAGCCTATTGAAACTTTCAAGTTTTTCAGAAGTGAAGATCTTAACGCAGTTTTTCCAAATGTTGGCATTGCTTACAGAATTTTCCTTTCCTTAGCTGCCACAAACTGCAGCGGTGAGAGATCGTTTTCTTGTTTGAAACGAGTTAAAAATTATTTTAGATCAACTATCGGACAAAATCGCTTGAATTCTTTGGCTTTGTTGACTTTAGAAGCGGAAATTTTACGTGACATAGATTCGTGATTTTGCGATTCGTAAAGCACGACGTAAGAATATGTGAACATGAACCGACTACCATTTAGGCAATAGACAAACGGACTGAGCTACAAAAGCATTATGTACAACTGTCAATAAATATTATGAAAAATGATAGAATTGACATATCCTAATTCATCACTCCCAACTTTTTTAATTGTACATATTTTTCTAATGTACAAATTCATGAACGCATTCAAAAAACTCGAGGTCAGTGCATCAATAACTGAAATGGCAAAAATTAGGCTGCTGTCTGGGGCGGCAAAATTGTAACTGCCTAGGGCGGCAAAAAGTTTTTTCGCGTGATTCTTTTTCTATATTGACTATAATAAAAAATACTTTCCAACATTTTTCAAGTTATAATTGAGTTGTGAACACTTTTTCCATCTACATATGTATATGTATAATATGTGATATATATGTAATAAACACAAATAAGTAAAAATCCCGGGGTGACTGAAGTACTTTCGCGTAGTGCTCCTTTGTGCGTTGAGTTTTGATTATAAAGTGGTTATATTTTTTGGTTATCATATTGAAACAAAATTTGAGTTTTCGTTATAAAATGGTTAAATTTTTGTTATTATATCTGTCAGCGATTTCCATTTATTTTTGATAATACGTTTTGTATTTTAGGTGACAATACTCGTATATATAATATTATTATATAATATTTATTAAATTAAATAAAGAACATATCCCTATGAATGGATAGAGGAATTTTTGGGATAAAAGGAATTTCAGCAAATTTTCTTATTATCACATGGCAGCACTCCATTTCGTCGTCATTTTTAGCACACGATTGATATTCTCTACGAGTGTAAAATGTAATTTTTCTTAGGTAAAAAATCTGCTAAAAGTGTAAAATGTGGATTTATTTAACCCTCATCGAGACCCTCGGGTCTGGCCAAGCATATTTTGTTTTTAAATGTTATTTAAATATATTTAGAGTGTAGCAAACGACTTGCGCTTCCAGGTAGCTTCCTAGAATTTTATTGTCTATATTCTATGTCTAATTCAGAAAAAAAAATTCGAGGATATCGTATAGAAAAGGACGAAAAAAGGATATTATAATATTACACCTTAGTGCACCAATGATGCTTGGCTAGACCCCATATATTTAGTATGAAAATATATGAACTTTGGTATGTTTCTATCACTTCGCACGGTTGATTTATCTGTTTTCATGTTCGTTACATGTCCAAATTGGTTTCTATGTTTATCTAGGTCAAATACTTTACCCGCTAGAGCGTTATAAAGGTTAAGAAAAATGTAATGTTACATTTTTTGTGAACGCTATTGCCACGCCCCTGGTAGGGATAGAAAAAAGGTTGAGGGCTTTCCTGAAAGCCCCAGGGGTGAACTAACTCGCAAAATGGTTTTGATCCCCCCGGCCCCATACCCCCCAACTGTAGTGAAACAAAAGGGGGGATATGGTGAAAACCCATTTTCGCCTATTGCCACGCCCGCGATGGGGCCGGTGGGGCGAATTATACATTTCCTGAAGGCTCTTTAAATTACCTAACCGGTGCAATTGACCTACCTAGGTCAAATACTTTAGCCGCTAGAGCGTTTTAAAAGGTTAAGAAAAAATATAATTTTTCTCAAAATGTTACATTTTTTGTGAACGCTATTGCCACGCCAAGCGTGAACAAGGCAGTCAATTTGATTTCAACCAAATCGAGAGGTAAGAAATTTCAAAAATGTATCTATATTGTACATATTTGAGCGTAAAAACACCACTTGGCCTAGCCAAGCACCATTGATCTCGACTAAGTGTATCAGATGGTTGGTCTCGACCAGGATTAAAAATTTATAGTTTAATTTAATTAATTTTAAGTGAAAAATGTGAGTAAAACGTGTTTAATGTGATGGCACGATTCCGATTACTTTGGCGGAGGGGTAAAAAAAACCGAATTTCCGTATAAATTGTGTATGTGCGGATAGGGGAGCTTCTCCACAGAAGAAATATCCAAAAATAATATAAAAGTAACTTTTATTTTTTAAAATATTCACGATTAAAGTTTACAAATTTGCACTAATAACACATGGTATATCTCTATGTTTCACTAAATTTTTTCACCTTTTTCACTCTGTATATTTAAATATACACTCTAAACCTTGAAACAAGTTCACATTTCACTTTTAGTTTACCATATTTTACCTAAATTTATTAATTTAAAATCATTTAGCACACTCATCGTTGAAAAGGTTAGATTGTTTACATTTATGAGGAAAACGAGCCATGCCACATCTTAAACAGCAAATATGTGGGATTTTTAACAATTTTTCTTTGTTTGTTTTATCGCATGATTCTTTTTTCTATTACTAACTATAAAAAAAATACTTTCCACATACATATGTATATGTGTAATATGTGACTGAAGTACTTTCGCGAAGTACTCCTTTCTGCGTTAAAATAAAAAAATATATTTGAGTTTCGTTATAAAGTGGTTATATTTTTTGGTTATCATATTGAAACAAAATTTGAGTTTTCGTTATAAAATGGTTAAATTTTGGTTATTATATCTGTCAGCGCTTTCCATTTATATTTAATAATACGTTGTTTTGTGTATTAGGTGACAATAATAATATTAATAATATTACTATATAATATTACTTATTTGTTTATTAAATTAAATAAAGAACATATCCACATGAATGGATAGAGGAATTTTTGGGAAAGATGGCATTTCAGCGAATTTCCTTATTATCACATGGCAGCGCTCCATTTCGTCGTCAATTTTAGCACACATGGTGTTCACTACGAGTGTAAAATGTAAAATAAAGATTTCTTCGGTAAAAAAAACTGTTAAAAGTGTAAAATGTGGATTTATTTAAAAGTTTATAGTTAAATTTAATTAATTTGAAGTGAAACATGTGAGTAAAGTGTGTTTAATATGGTAAAATAGCTTGTTGAAATGTTCGAATTTTGGGAATTTTTGAACTTTAAGGTCGAATATCTCGTGAACTAAGCGTTTGCGGTAGCTATAACCCTAAATATTTTTTAATCAGGTTTTCCTCTTTCCAACGGTACCTTCAAATCGCGGCGCCAAAGAAATCGGAATTGTGCCAATGTGGTGGAATAGCTTCTTGATATTCGAATTTTGGAAATTTTTTAACTTTAAGGTCTAATATCTCGTAAACTAAGCGTTTGCGGTAGCTATAACCCTAAATATTTTTTAATCAGGTCTTCCTCTTTCCAACGGGACCTTCAAATCGCGGCGCCAAAGAAATCGGAATTGTGCCTGTTATTGATACAAATTTTTGAATTTTTAATCGAGCATATTTTAAAAAGAGTAAATGTATGCAACATTATTTTTGCATATTCATTATCTGGAGAAGCTTCCCTATCAGCAGAAACTCCACTTATACCGAAATTCGTGCTTTTTATCCGACCACCAAAGTAATCGGAATCGTGGCTTCGGCTGCGCTTCCAAAAACTAACCAAGGTTGGTCCAAAAATAAATTCATGGTTCTTTTGTAACGCCCTTTCCGCCCTGGCGGTCTTTGGCCGCTCTTCAAAAGAATGACACTAGTCCGGTGTTCATAGTTCTTTGAAGCCGACAATTTTTTTTAGAGTATTTCAAAAAAAGAAAGTAACCCTGGCCGGTCCAACACCGGGGTGTTCATAGTTCATGTGTCGAGCTTTTTGCACTAAATAATAATAAAGATTATAAACGAAACATTTTTTTTTTTATTTTTTCACGACACAAAATATGTAACCCAGTTTTTTTGTCATAAATAAAACACACAATTTCTTGTATCTGTAGGTGCGCAAAATAGTTTAAGGATATTTATTTTTATTAAAATACACAACAAATGGAAATTTTAGATTTATTTCAGTATCTACAATGTTATTAAAAATAATAATTGGAAATGTGTGCATGTGTGCAAAAACATAGTGAAATAGCTTAAATTACTTTATAAAAATGTTTAACTTTAAATATAAATAACACGAAAACTTCAAGTCTGAGGAGAGTAAATGTGTGTATAGGTGTTCCTCTATCGTAATTTTGGCTGTGAATACATCATACAAATTAATAACACCTATAATTAACAAATTTTAAAAGTTTTATATTGAATGAATTTAAATCATTATTTTATAAATAATGCTTTATTAAATTAATATCGCTATCCCGTCCTATATTTTGACAACTGTGGCATACTTTTTGATCTTGGTTTTGGGTTAAGTTCAAGAATTTTTTGAAGTTTGTGTCTAAATCAAAATCACTTGACGTTCTTTCAGACACATATCGAGAATACCTAACAGCTGAAAGAGTTTCCGAGTTAACTATTGAAGAATTACACAAACAGCATTTTTCCTTAAATTCTTCATAACGGTCATTATTTGAGGTGATTTTATTTCCTGTACAAATTATAGTTGAAACGGTGGAGCTGTAGTTTTTTTGTAGATTACGTATAAATGACCCAGTTATTCGTTGTATACTGCTTGAAGCATTTATGACATGATCTCGTCTATCCCACCATTTTATATTTTCTGTGCACGTATATAGAGCAAGACCTCTGTTTCACTTAGATCTTTAATTGGACGCATGATTTTGATCCCATTAACCAAACGATCATCTTTGAAGGCAACATCATATGCGACGTTATTTCCCTGTCCAAGTGCAATGGCTGAGAGCAGATCGGTAGCTATACTTATGTACTTATTGTAGGTATAAAAGCGTATTTGCAACTTAAGATCGTAGCCATAGAAGCTATTAAGTTCTTTTCGATAAAGTTTTATAAATTCGTTACGACTTGTTGACGTTTGAATGTTATTGATGTCGTTGGAAAATACTTTTTCTTTTTTAATTTCTCTGTTCAAATATAGGTCCATATCTTTAATATCAAATGGCTTTTGATGTATGCCAGATCTTAAATTAGTAACATAACATTTTATATTATCGTAGCTTAATAAAAGATCTTTTACTTGCTGTATATACAATTTATAATCATTTATTTCACAAGTGCCTTTGTAGGCTTCGTAATCATCAATAAATAGAACTTTGAGGTAGCAATGCAGTCTCTTAAAATTTGATCCCGATTGCGCCGTTTGTAACATATCTAGCAAGACTACAGACTCAGCACTTCCATCAAACACTAAAAGAATATCCGCATTTCTTGGAAGAGCTTTAGAAGATCCAACTGTTGCTCGAAATTTATGGTTCACAAAAATGAGAAAACAATTCTTACATTCAGCTTCGCGAAAATGTATTTTATACAATTGTCCGTTTTGACCGCATTTATAACAAGTTCCTTTTGGCAAATAGTGTACTATTTGTTCTTGTGGTGTCATGAGGCTGCTGATGCCATCATCAAGAACATCGTCATCTCCTATACTACACATATTTCATATATACCAATATCACTAGCTTTAGCACACACTTTATGCACTTTGGGTTAAAATTCTCAAATTTATCGTTTTTCTAATTCAATAACATTAACCTTACGGGGCATCTCGACAGGATAAATTTTATGGCATACTAACTGTATTGCCGTGCCTATTGCCTGTGGAGACAAGGCAATTTGCTATTGCTTATGGAATAAGCTGTCACTTCAGCAGTTTGACAGATCAATTTTCTTTTTTATGAAAATTGCGAAGAGGTAACACATCCCATTTACACATATACTGACGGCGGTTTCATTTCGGTAGGATTAAACTCAGTAGAGCGAGTATTAATATAGTTGTGTTAAATTATAAAAATAAAGTAATATAATTTAATACATTTTTCGAACAAATAAATATTTAGTTTAATATTATTTATTTGCAGAAAAAATTATACAAAATGCTTGTGCCGATTGAGCAAAGTCATAAATTTAATAAACTTATGTAAGCATATATCAAAATATTTTTCCTCATATTAAACTTGTTATTTCAATTGATATACATATAAAATTAATGTTACAGTTGTTATAGCTCAAAAATATGAAATGTGTTGCTTTTTTCCCCACTCTCTGAACAGAAGTAACAAATATTTTAACGATGGCAAAAGTGAACAATAACAAGTCGCTTACAAGTTTGCTAACAGCTACCCGTCTTGCAGGGCGAGATTTAGCAACGGCAATGGCAATAGATTTCACAGTTAGCCTGTCGTGATGTGGGGTTACGCTGTGTGACAAACGGTAACATAGATATCGATGTACAGTTGGAGGGAAAAATATGTCTTATTGTATTAACAATTTTTGCAGACTGGGAGGATTCTTTTGCTCTGCAAGATTGCACGATGACATAAAAATGCAAAAATCCTATACCGAAATATGCAATTCCATGAAAGCACCCATTGCAGTATTTAGTCATATATGAACAGCTGGTTCGGTCAATGCTTTGTAAATGACTATTGCGCATGACAATTATGAATTGGCGCACTTTCTGCATGCATTCTTAACAAAAAAACAGTGACAAATCTTAAGATTTAATTAAAATTATAAATCTATTTAAAGCCTACCTTCCTTAACAGTTTATATTTATCCTTTACTGAAGGTAGAAACCGCTTACACGGTTATAGCCGAAATAACAACAGCGCGCCAGTCGTTTCTGTTTTTCGCAAGGCGGCGCTCAATTGGAAATTCGAAGCAAAGCCAGGTTTTCGTTGAACTATGTCAATGTTGTCGTATATTTCATTCAGCTCATCAATCCATTGAATGCGATATTCGCGGTTGTCAACGCGCAAAGGACCATAAATCTTTCGCAGTACTTTCTCTCGCGGCATATAGGCAGCTCCTTTTCCTGCAGTCAAAGGCAGCTTTGAAATCGACGATGAGGTGGTGCGTGTCGATTCTCCTTTCACTGAACTTTTCCAAGATTTGGCGCTCGGTGAATATCTGGTCAGTTGTTGATTTGCCAGGTCTAAAGTCACACTGATAAGGTCCAATCAGTTTGTTGACGGTGGGTTTTAATCTTTCACACAATACGCTCGATAGAACCTTATATGCGATGCTGAGGAGGCTTATCCCACGGTAGTTGGCGCAGATTGTGGGGTCCTCTTTTATATGGAGCACACTTAGCACTCCAATCTGCCCAACGATTCGTCCGACCATATTTTACAAAGAAGCTGATGCATGCTCCTTATCAGTTCTTCGCCGCGGTGTTTGAATAGCTCGGTCGGTAATCCATTGGCCCCCGCCGCTTTGTTGTTCTTCAGACGGGTATTTGCTATTCGAGCTTCTTCATGGTCGGGCAATGGAACGTTTGCATCCATCGTCATCGATTGGGCAATCTGGTTTGCCTTCTCCTGGCGTTATACTTTCACTGCCATAAAGCAGGCTGCAGAAGTGTTCCCTCCATAATTTCAGTATGCTCTGGGCATCAGTCACTAGATCACCTCTGAGAGTTCTAGAAGAGTATTACTCTGGTCTTGAAAGCCTTCTGTTAGTCGCCGCATTTTCGAGCATTACCCCTGCATTACCCTTGTCGGCTCTTCGTACTCAGGCATTTCATCCTTTCTCTTTTTTGTCTGCAAAAAATTTAACAACGAAGTATATCTTTATGTGAAATAACAGCTGGCACAAGGTTGTAATTATTTTTTTAAGTGTTTTTGCACAAAAATAAACATGGATCTTGGTCTGATATATTTTACAGTCCTTGCAAATATTTGTCTGCGTGGGTTTGGTTGTTGTCTCGTTGCAACAATTGGAAAATTCTAAAATTCTTGAAATACATGCACCATTCAAAGGTTTTGCAAAAGCAAGAGAACCCCGCTATTGATGTGCCAAATGGAAAGTAAAATTGGCTTTTTAAATTTAAACTAAACGCATTTGCGACGTTTAATTTCTCGGCTGGGACTTGGAATAGCATCCCCCGATTTCGGGTTTGAAATGGGTATGTACGGATAGAGGACGTTCTCCAGATCAAGAATATATTTATATATATATATATATATATATATATATATATACGATAGCCGCTGACTTATGGCTTTTGAGATATTTGCATTTAAAGTTCAAAAATTCAACTATTTGAAATGCGTGTTTCTCCAATTTTAATGTATTTTTACAAATATATTTTTTAATTTTATATCCACTAAAACTTCACTAATTCGGTTCTACACTTTTTTCTATTAAATAGTGCAAACATCACTTTAAATCCTTATTGAACTTTCGTTGTAATCCAATTATTCTTACATATATATAAAAATAAGTTGGGTTTTTGTCGTTCGCTATAGCTGACTAACCACTTTGAAGGGAATCCAATGAAGATGGTTCAAAATCAAAAATCAGAAAATGTTAATTTATAAGCAACTCACGAGCGTCGATGCAAAAAAAAATCATTACTTAGTTATAACAGAGAATGTCAAATTTAGGCAGACAATTTTATTTAACATTTAGCTAAGCTGCAACACACTTATGTATAAGCGCGAATAATTTCTAAAAGGTTCGAGCAAAATCTACAATACCAAGTGAAACATGCTCCTCTTTGTTTACATATTTTGACATCTGTACGCACTGAATTGGCACTTCACATGGATTTCCCGTTACATTTGTGATAAACGCGCGGATAATTAGATAATTTACATAAATTTCAATATGAGGCGTACTGAAATACGAATTAGATGTGGCGATTTCACAAAAATTAAGCTCAACAGAACCCTAAAATGTAGTTAAATAATGTTGAGGCTTCTGTGAAGCTAAACATTTTGTTACCAAATTGTACAAACTGAAAAAGGGAGTAGAGAAATAATTTGCGCCGTCCTTCTATATTTATTTATATATACATACATACATACATTGCAAACCGAATTTTGCAAGTTTTTGTAACAGAACTTATTTATGGTAGTTCAGCTCGTTGAATAAACTTTTGGTATCGGAACTATTAGTGTTGCGTAATTTAAATATAATAATAATAATGTTCAATAGGGCGGATTGCAGCAATATATTTAGTCCTTTTTTATATATTCGCCAAATTAAGAATACTAAATAAGATAAGATAAGGTAAGAAATATGGAACAAAAACATACAGTCCCCTAATTGTAAATATGTATATTCAAATAAATTGAACATGAAAATATAGATACATATGCAACACGCCTATATTTATATGCATTTATATGCAGTACGCATGTACTTCTAACAAATGAAATATTTCTCAACGTAATTAGGTCCTTACTTTGCCTCCACCTCCGGTAAGAATTTAAGAAATCTTTATTGAGTTTTAATCGTTTGATCTTACAAATCAAACAAATAACAATGACTGGGTCCGGCTTGAGATTTTTCCCCGAAAATTTGCAAATATCTAAAATGAATAGAAAGAATTTAGTTATTATATATATATTTTTGGCGGTTCAGATCCTCCCAGTTGAAAAGGTTGGTCACATCCCTCAATTGTGACAAATGTATACTTTGAATAAGCAAACATAAAAAACGCATACGCATACGCATATACAACAAAAACGCAAAAGCAAAAAAATGAATCAACAAAACAAGAATCTATGGTGAAAACTGTAAAAACAACTTCAATGATCACTTTCTATCCTTAAGAAGCGATTTGAAAAGTTAAGAAAAAATTCTCTCAATTTTCGTCGAGGGGTTAATTGATAAGAAAACGGTATAACGGTTTGTTCTGCGTTTATATTACGCTCGTGCTTTGTTTGTGAATTAATTTTTTATCGTTTTATATCTTTTCAATCACTTAATTTCTTAATTTGTTAAACTAAAATTCGCGTTTACTATGGCCCCTGGGGCCACCAAATTAGGGGATAATAGGTTTTCCCTATTATCTCCAATAATGAAAAAGAAAAGAAAAAAACCAAATCCGATCCCGTTCGACCAATTTCCAGAATTACCAGTCTCAAACACGGATGATCCAAAATTTTTGGTCATGTCATCGCTGGACGACAACAAGCCACTTAATTCGTCATCATGCTTCGCTACGTATAAAGGTATTCAAGCAATCAGTAAGGAAGTAAGTAAAGTTACTGAGCTACGTGATGGTAGCCTACTGCTCTTTGTAAATAACAACAAAACAGCTAGCAAATTTCTTTCTGCAAAAATTTTACCTGGCGGAGGTCATATCAATGTCAAGCTTCATAATACTTTGAATACGGTTAAAGGCACCATATACGCCCCATTCCTGAATAACTTATCAGAAGAAGATATTGTTGATGGTCTAAAGGAGCAGGGTGTTTCTGCTGTACATAAGTTTTCACGAATTGCTGACGGCTCCCGTAATCCTACGGGTGTAGTTTTATTAACTTTTGATAAATACAAACTTCCTGAAAGAATTGATGTTGCCTGTCCGTCCGTATTACCCTAATCCTATGCGTTGTAAGCAATGTCAATTAATTGGCCACACAGCAAAATACTGCCGTAATTCACCTTCTTGTGTCTCATGCAACCTCCCTTCCGATCATACCCCACCTACTGAATGTAAGAGAATAATGTGTGCAAATTGCTCGGGCGACCACCCGGCATCATCTAATACTTGCCCTAAATATCAACAATCCAAAGAAATATTAAAAATTAAAACTATTTATAAATGTAGTATGCGTGAAGCTGTTACCAAGTATAAAATTCAATTTTCTCATACAACTTCTAATGCAAACTCTTTTGCCTCTATAGCTAAAATTTCTAACAATACTAATCAAATCAATAATGAAACAACACCTAATAACAAATCCAACAATCCTACCAAAACTAATCTAACAACAACTACAGACATCAATTCATCTAAACAATCCCTTCCAACCCATCCTACCTCCTCTTCTGTCACTTCTCCTTCCCCTCTCTTTTCCCCTTTATCCATCTCTGACTCTCCTCTCAATATCCTTTCCTCCTGTCCTATCACACCCTCCCCACCCTCTCCTGCTCGCAAGATCCTCTTGCATTACCCAATTTTCCTTCTTACAATGAAGACATTTAGTTTAAATAAAATATTCGTAGCTTAACTTTTTTCTTTTATAAGTTTACATATGATATGATCACACTTCTTCAATGGAACATTAACAGTTATGTTAATAATTATATTAACTTAGAGTTACTTATGGGATCGTACAATCCATCTATTATCCTGTTGAATGAAACTCACCTATCTATATAATGTCTCAAAGGCTTTTACCCCTAGGGGCTTATGTGGGATATTTTTATTAATCTCCCACATAACACCACCAACAAGCAGGGAGTTGCCATCCTAGTTAAAAGAAATCTACCTCACGTATTACTTCCCATACCCCTTTCAATTTTTTCTTCTGTAGCTATTGAGATCCTCGCCCCCTATAAAATTTCAATCATCTGTGCTTATTCCCCTCCTGATCAATCATTTTCTACTACTGAATTTTTAAATCTTATTCCTTCCGGTTCAAATCCTTTTATCTTGTGTGGTGACTTCAATGCTTAGAGTCCCCTTTGGGGGCTCTGCTTCGGCTAACTCCAAGGGACGTAGCATTGAGGATGCCTTACTAAGATCCAACTGCATTGTTTTAAATGATGGTTCCCCACCCGTTTTCCACTCACTCTTTACCTTCACTAATATTGATCTTTCCATATGTTCTGCCTTCCTCCTCAAAAATATCCTGGTGTTGTATTGATGATCTCCATGGCAGTGATCATTTTCCCATCCTTTCCAAAATATCTACTTCTCGCCCTCATTCATTTTTTAAGCCCAGGATTCGGTTTAAAACTGATTCGGCTGATTGGGATAGGTTTTAAGAAGCCTGTTTATCGCATTCACGTTATTTCCCCTTTTCTTCCAATATAAATCAAGAGGCTTCTAGAATCCAAAAAATTATACGTTCTGCTTCTAACTATTCTTTTCACCTTTCTTCTTCTAAACCAGTCAAGCTTGCTCCTCTTTGGTGGAATAATGAGCTTTCTGCACTAAGAAATCTGAAACAGAATCGCATGGCATCAATTTAAACGTTTGCGTTCTAGTGCAAACTTAATAGCTACAAAAAATCCAATGCACTTTTTCGCCATAAAGCTAAGATATTCTACAGGTTCATTGTTTCCAAGAATTTACGAATAATATCACTTCTTCTTCGGATTCTAGAAAAATCTGGACTGATATGAAAAGACTGGCTGGTTTATCACCTTCTTCTCCTATCACTTATTTAAATACTCCTCGGGGCACTCTACTATATCCCAAAGATATAGCCTTAGAGTTTGCCACCCACTTTTTCCAATATTTCTTTGGACTCCAATTTCTCTTCTGATTTTTCCTCTAGTAAACTTTCTTCTCTTTGCTCTCCTTACCTTCCTCCTTCCACCTTATCTCTAATCAGCTGAATATTTAGATGCCGATATATCTGAACTTGATTTTAATTTAGCCCTCTCGTCAGTCAAGGGCAAAACTCCTGGCATTGATAAAATCTCTTACCTTATCATCAAGCACCTTCCTCCATTCCTTATATCCCGTCTAGTCAAACTTTACAATAGTATTTTTCGCAGTGGCAACTACCCTGTCCTCTGGAAGACTAGCGCGATTATTCCTATTTTAAAACCTGGTAAACCTCCTGGTGTGGTCAGCAGTTATCGTCCCATTTCCCTTCTTCCTTGCCTTGGTAAATTGATTGAAAAGATTATTGCTACTAGACTCGCCTGGTATGCTCAATCTAATAATCTCATTTCGCACAACCAAGTTGCGTTCAAGAGGGGGCAGGGTACGTTGGATGCTCTCCTGCACCTTGATCACTTTATCTCTGATACTCTGTCCCACAAAAATCATGTTTCTATTCTTTCTTTAGATTTCCTAAAAGCATTTGACAGGATTGGGATTCATGTAGTGTTAAGACAGCTTAGTAGGTGGAGAGTGGGTTCTCGTATTTTTAACTTTGTCAAATCTTTCCTATCCAACCGTAAATTAAGTGTTATCATATCAATGTTTTCATCCTCTGTTCTACCATTAGATAATGGTACCCCACAAGGGTCACCGCTCTCGGTGATCCTATTTACTATTGCATTTGATGAAATCAGTCAGTACCATTCTATCAGATTTTGTTACTATCCGGCATCAGATTTATGCTGATGATTTAATTTTATTCTCAAAAACTTCAAATTTGACTTCAGTAACAATTACTTTCTCTGAAATTTTATTGCGTCTTTCTCGTTGGTCCTCTACTTCAGGCACATCAATATCTTTTCCTAAATCGAAACTTTTTCATATTTGTAAAAAACATCAATGTACTATCCCAACGCTCACATTTGATAATACAAACATTTTGTGTACAGATAGTATTAAGTTCCTTGGTATTGTATTAGACTTTAAGTATACATTTAAGAAACATTGTCAGTATATAAGAAAAAGACTTTTTGTTAATTTAAATATTATTAAATACCTCTCATGTAAGCGCTCACTCATCGGTTCGGCTTTACTGGTCAACGTCACTAAAGCCCTCATCTCATCTGTAATTAATTATGGTTTGGAAATTTATGGACATCATTCTAAGAATCATCTAAAGATGCTTGCTGCGCCCTATCATTCTTCAGTTCGTTGTTCTCTTCGAGTGTTTCCAACATCGCCAATTAAAAACATACTGACGGAAGCTGGCCTACCTTCTCTAAAAGATGCAGTGGAAGATAGCTTAAATAAGCTTTATTCAAAACTCATACTCAGCACGAACTTTACTATAAAAAAGGACTTTCAATCATCACTTTGCAGAAAGAGGTCTCCTAAAATACTGTCTTCTATTTTTAAAAGTGCTTTGTTTTGCCTAAAACCAATGAGTTGCCGCTTAAAATATTGCTGCCTTGCAGTAAATATATTCCACCGTGGAAAGTAAATGAATCTTCTTTCATTAGTGATCTTACTTTTCTTCGCAAATCCATCACTCCAAGCACTGTGTATAAATCTCGATTTTTGGAATTATCATGCGCACTTCAAATCTTTTGGTTGGCAGTTTATATATACTGATGGTATTCCAAATCGTCTTATACATCTTTTGCTGTAGTTGATGATAACCATTAAAAAAAGAATATCGTATGGTTTATTATTTCCATTTTGTTCAATTTTTACCGCTGAAGCTACGGGTATTCTCAAAGCTGTCCAGTATGCCCAACAAAACCTTGGTAAATTCATCATCTGTACAGATAGTCTATCGTGTTTTCAAGCTTTAAAAAACCGCAGTAACTACAATGACGTCATTATTGGCATTAGATCGCTGTTGTTTTCGTTAGCACATAGACTAAAAATAATGTGGATACCCGGTCACTCTGGAATCATTGGAAATACTTTTGCGGACTCGGTGGCTAAGCGAGGTGTGCATCACTCCAACAACTACATCTGCCTTGTTTGTTAAGAGTGATATAAAACGGCTTATTATTCAACAAAGATCCACTAAATTGGCGCTTGATTGGATGAATTACAGACACCACTACTCTAGAATAAATTCAAATCGTATCAAACCATCCTTTCCGTCATCGCTTTCATCTAATTATATCATTCCATATATCAGACTTCGCATTGGCCACTCCATTATCACACACGCTCACATACTAAATGGCACTCAGATCAACCAATGCCCATTTTGTGATTCAGATTTAAATCTATTGCATTTCTGCAACATTGTCCAGCACTTCAAACTCATAGACTGTCAAACTTCAATAATACTGATCCAATAATTTTATTGATGGATCCCTCAAGCAACAACATTTCGAAAATCTACAACTTTTTGAAAGACAGCGACCTTCTTCGACGCATATAACATAACCAGTCGGCCGATAGCCCATGATGCTAGTGCTGCGTATTTTCTTAAGTTTGTATAATAATTGTATTATTATGTAAGCTTTTATAAAATAAAAATAAAAAAAAAATATATATTTTTTGGTATTTGTTAAGGTATCTACATTAAATTAAAAAAATTAATGCTAAAACTACTAATACTATACTATATAAGTGTGCACCTATTTGTTATAAAATACAATATTTATCATGATACGATCATATATCATGGTTACCATGGATATCATGTTAAGGAACGTCAAAAATTGTTCCTAAAATATTTTGTTTACTTCCCGTAACATTTAGTTTGGTAACCTTAACATTTGTTTGGTAACCAAACAAATATTAACATTGGTTACCTATGTTAAGGTAACCAAACAAAATATTAGAATTTCAGTTGTTAACATTTCCTAATCAAACAAAATATTTCAAATTAATATAGAGAAATCTCTTTACAAAGAAATAGAAAAAGTTATGGTTACAGCTTAGGGAGTTAAACGGTTAATTCTACAAAATTATTATTTATTGTCTCGAATGTTTGTTGCGCTCCAGCTGGCACTCACCTAAGCAAGATTTGAATATTTCTTCACTAATTTGTATAAATGCTACCGATTTCACACAACCAGGGTTCTCATTTACTACTCCGTAGCAGCAAAATTTCTAAAATTATTGCTATGCTATCGCTACCGCTCTCACTTTGCCGGGAGCCGCAGCATAGCCTTAGCATAATAAAGCCTTAGCAATGTAAAGTATATGCTCTACTCTGCTCCGAGTTTTGTTAGGTAAAAAACTATAGCTGGAGCGGGAGCAAAAAATTAAATTCTGCGCTATGCTCTGGCGTAGCGGTAGCAAAAAATTGGGAGCGGTAGCACAGCGGAGCAAATGAAAATTTTCATGTGCTACAGCTCCCGAATGTGTTTGTTGTTTTTTTTTCTTTTTTGCTATTTTCTGGCATAATATTTGAATAATTGAATAATTCAAACAAAACAATGTTATGCAAATCATTTTGGCACTTGTTGCGTCAAGTGCCTTTATAAAATCTAAAATCAAATATTTTAAGAAATATATTAATAAAGTGAATTAGATAATAATTGAATAAATTATAAATTTTTTTATTATGTGAAAATATTTACCAATTTTATATTACCAAAAACATCATCTATTCCAAATGTATTACAATACTCAATTACTATGAATTTTCGAAATTAATTTTAACTATGTACATATACTTTCCCCCTTTTTATATACATTAGAGTGTTTTTTTTTTTGAACTATTAATTTTTTTCAGTCCCGTCACGAAATTTCCTTGGAAATACCCCAAAAAAAAATTCCCTGAAAATTTTAGCCCTAAATATTTACATTAAGAACTGGACCGAGGCATGTAAAAATTTTCCATAGAAAATACACTACAATCCTGATTTTTATCTTTAAATTCCTACAGATGAGAGGTATTTTCTGGCATTTTTATATGTGCGGAAGAAATTGCGGGAATATAGCGCGGGAATTCCCGCAATTGTTTTATTGAAGGAAACATGAATGACGGGAATTCCCGCAATTTACGCGAATGTGTTAATCCATTGCACTGTGTATTTGCAGTTCTATTCTAAAATTCCCAATATTTAGTAATTTTATAATTTTTTAGGAAGAATCAGTTTGAAATTGTACGCATATATGTACATACTTCAATGTATATTGCAAAGAATCGAAAAGATTTCTGTATATCTAAAATTATAATAAACCTTTTTATCAACACTCAATTATTCCGCTTTATCTTTACGTTAGATATCGCGTTTGGTTTGTTATGAATGCATTTTGTGTCCTTGACCAATAATCTAGCAAAGTATCTGCAGTGCCTTGACGATGAAAATTCCAATGCCATTTTTTGTTGTGATATTAAATATATCGGACGGGCTCGTCTTAAAAAAAAACTACCTGGTTAAGAAGCTAAAATCAGTATAACCCATATACTAAGCATGTTTGAAAATGAAAATTTTTACTTATTTCTTTCTATTTTTGAATTACTAAAATTTTCAAATGATTCATACATAAATTTTGAACAAATGTTTATGATTTGAAATATAATTTTTTGTATTTATGAAAAGCTGTATTGAAATTTAGTATAAAAAGATAAAATGTATCCTATGTCCTTACCCTGCTTCTAAACTACCTCCCCACCAATTTTAAGCCAAATCGGTTCAGCCGTTCTTGAGTTGTTATAAACGACTTTCTTTTATATACCAACTTGTACCATACTTGTAAATTCTATGTCTTGCGAACTGTCAAATCTATTACTATTGCCATTGCTAAAACTGTATGTGGGCATTTGTTATCATAAGATAATCATTTGCGCAAAGGCGTAGGGCAGTGGTGTAGGTTCGAGTTGATGTAGCGCATGCTTTGAGCTCTTGAAAAATTTATTTTATCATTTGCGAAGGTAGCATTTGGGTAGGTAGCTGATGTAGCGCATGTTTTGAGCCCTTGAACTGTTTAAATCTTTTATGTGGAAAATAAAAAAAGGATAAAGATCCTTTTGTTTACAAATGTATTTCTGGGAAAAATGAAATAATAACAAAGGATAAAGATCCTTTTTTTTACAAATGTATTTTTCTGGGAAAAATAAGATAATAAGAAAAAGATCCTTTTTTACAAACGTATTTCTGGGAAAAATAAGAATTCATATTTTTGGACTACTATGTCATAATTGTGGCATACATTTTATATACCAATTAAAACAATAAATTTAAAATGAGCAATGATATTTTGATTTTCGCTAGTATAAGTTTATTAAATTTAAGATTTCGCTTATTCCCAAACCAATTTGCATAATTTTTCTGTAAATTAACAATATTAAACTAAATAATAATTTTTTGAAAAAATATTATTTTAAAAATGTACTTTATTTTTGTAATATAACACAACCGTCTCAATACTCGCTCTTCTAATTTTCATATTACCGAAATGAAAATGACGTCGGCATATGTGCAAATGGGATATGTTGCATCTTCGAAATTTTCATAGAAATGAAAACTGCGCTGTCAAACTGCTGAAGTGACAGCTTATAACTTACGATATATGGCATACGAATTAGTTTACGATATATTGTAAGATATAAGCAATGTGGAGTTTCCACAGGCAATAGGCACGGCAATACAGTTCCGTGGCAAGACATAGATTTTTTATCCTGTCGAGATGCCCGTAAGTGAACACTGCTATGTTTTGACATGCGCACTCTACTTTGTTTTTTATATTCACACATACATGCCTTACAAACATATGTATGTATATACATAGCGTATGGGCGAAGACGCAAGTGCAAAACCTAACCAGAAATATTGTTGTCGGCGTTATTTTGATTAGAGAAGTGTTATTGCGTTAGGTAAGCTTTGAGTCAGTTCAGTTTTCTTCCAAAAGTCAAGGCGGCTATTACCAGCGAATACATACATACTACATCGAATTTCAGTTCAGATTCACATTAGTTATTAAAAATAAAATGCCAACCCAAAGGCGAATTAGACGAAAAAGGAGTTCAACAGGTCGAAGAGAAGAGGTGAATGTTATAGATAAAAAGGAATTTTTAATTGTTAATGTATGTATGTATATGAATTGACCTGTTTTATTAGAGCCGTAGTCATGCAGGATCTATGGCAAGTTATTTCAAAGCTGCCCTAAACTCCGTAGTTCTTCTGGAGTATAGTTCTTGGGGGTTTGACTAATATATGTTTACACTGTAAAGCAAAACATTTCGGAAGTGAAAAGGTACCTGTACTTTTCATTGTTTTATATTCGTAATATATGTATATACATTACAGTGATTCAAAAAAAAATTTTTTTTTCGTTTGGTACTCGGAAAAATAGGTTCCTAGACACCTCTAAGAAAGCCTCTCCAAATATGAGTTTTTAATTGTAACGGGAAGGTCCTCCGCCTAACGGTTTTCTATTTTTTCTTATTATCAGATAGAAAAATTTATATCTCGCTTCCAACTACTTCAAAAAATATCTTGTTAATTAGGTTTTGTAGGAAATTGAATGCTCTAAAATATGGTCTCTTATGACTTTTTCGCAAACCCAACCGTTTAAAAGATATTAACAGTTAAAGTTTGATTATTTTTGGAAAAATTCTTTATTTCTTATTAATTTTATAACTCAATGAAAAAAAATTATTATGAATAGATTTTTGGAGAGGTATTCTTAGAGGTGTCTAGGAACCTATTTTTCAGAGTAACAAACGAAAAAAAAAAATATTTTTTTTTTTGATCCACCTTAATATGCATTGATGTTTGACGATGAATATCTCGTAAACGCTTAACTTAATCGAAAAATCATAGTAGACCATTTTTATAGAGCAGTAAATTTCCTACAAAACTATGTGTTTTATCATTCATAATAATTTTTTTTCATTGAGTTATAAAATTAATAAGAAATAAAGAATTTTTCCAAAAATAGTCAAATTTCAACCGTTAATATCTTTTAAACGGTTGGGTTTACGAAAAAATTATGAGAGACCATGTTTTTAGAGCATTCAATTTCCTACAAAACCTAATTAACATGATACAGGGTCAAGTAGTTGGAAGCGAGATATAAATTTTTCTATCTGATAATAAGTTGCTTATAGAAAACCGTTAGGCGGAGAACCTTCCCGTTACAATTAAAAACTCATATTTGGAGAGGCTTTCTTAGAGGTGTCTAGGAACCTATAATCACCCTAATGTATATACATACTTATTGTCTTAATATTTGGTTGAAATTGTTACTAGGTAAGAAATGGCTTTAGGACTTGTTGTCATGGCGGAAAAGTTAAACTTCAAGAATTACGTGTACCTGAGTTTTTGAAAGCTGTGTTAGAAAATGATTTGAGCTCTTGGCGGGGACACTATTTGGAGAATATTCGGCAGCTAAACAGTTCGTTTGCTTTTGCACCATTCAAAGCGAAAATTGCGGAGCGTACAGGGCGCGAACCATATTGCTTCCGAATACATGGATCAATATATCATAGGGTAGGTCCATTGCATGCAGATCATCCTTCGGAATCCTCCTACGCCCAGCTGTTTATTGTTGACACGGATCAAGCAACTGATACAAGGGCACAACATAATTCAAACTGCGATAGGTATCTGCTGAGAGAAATCCACGAAATGCTTTCAAATATTAACCCCTTGGCAAATGAGTATAAGCATATGGCGCAGGTTGAACGCGAAGAGGAACAGAGGGCCAGAGAAGAAAATCGCAATGCTCGCCGAATTAGCATGCTTCTTTTTAACAGCACTGATCGACGTTATAATTTGCCAAACTGCTCAGAAATTGAGGCCGTTTTCACAACAGAGGATGGTGAACCACCTGGAAATCGAAATTTGCGAATATTTTCACGGAAATCTAATATGCAGAATTTATTATTTGTCTCAATAATACGCTTTCAAACGTTAACGGCTATCCTCAATATCGCCGCCGCAATGATGGAAATAAAATAGTTGTTCGTGCCAATAAACATTTAATTGAAATAGACATCCGATGGATAGCCCCATACAACAAATATCTGACCAAAAAATACAGTGCCCATATTAATGTCGAAATATGTTCATCGATAAAAAGCGTTAAATACCTCCACAAATATATTTACAAAGGATATGATTGCGCAACAGTTCAAATTATTGAACACCCAATTGATCGCGTGGATAATCATGATGAAATATCTACATTTATAGACGCTCGATATGTTAGTGCGCCTGAAGCCTGTTGGAGGCTTTTGGAATTTTCAATGCAAGAAAAGTCGCACATGGTAAAAGCTCTAGCCGTTCACCTTCCAGACTCACAAAATATTTATTTTCGTGATGATAATGCTGCGATTTCTGATACCCTTGCTCGATGCCGCGATACCACTTTAACCGCATATTTTAAATTGAATGCGATAGATCCATTTGCGAATACTTTGTTGTATTATCAAATTCCTGAGTACTATACTTGGCAATATGCGTCGCGCTCATGGCAAAGAAGAAAACGACCGAGTAATGCAATTGGTAGAATGTAGACGGTCGATCCAAAAAATCGGGAACTCTTTGCTTTACGTTTATTACTTACTTCGTTAAAAGGACCGAGGTCGTATTCAGATATATTAACCGTGAACAGGGAACATCTCTCTTCTTATTGGGAATCAGCAGTAAAGAGAAAGTTGCTAGCGGATGACACAGAGTGGACCGCTGCACTTGAAGAAGCATCTGTCTTTAAAATGCCTGTGCAACTGAGACGTATGTTTGCAATGATTTGCATATTTGGGGACCAACCTCACCAATAGAGCTCTGGAGAAAATTTAAATTGCATCTTTGTGAAATTTTTTAAGAAATAATTCAGAAAACACCAGCGAGCTTTTAACATTGAGAAATATTAGCCACATTTTCCAATCACATAACACATCTTTAAAAGACTTCGGGTTACCTGCAGATGATCTTACCACTGAAGACACAGGCGCAAACACTAAAGGAACAGCTTAACTATGAGCAACAGATGATATTCGACCAAATAACGCATGCAATTTCCAGTAGCAACGATATCGTAAAGGCATTCTTTGTTGATGGTCCTGGCGGCTCTGGCCAAACTTTTTTTATAAGAGTATTATTCACCATATTCGTAGCCTCAGATAGGAGGTGATATCCGTGGCTTGGAGTGGGATTACCTCTATTTTGCTTCCTGGCGGAAGAACGGCACATAATATATTCAAATTTCCAATACCTTCGACTGAATCTTCTGTTTCTCTAATTAAGCCAGATAGCACCCTCGGAAAAGCAATCAAATGTTCTACAGCAATAATATGGGATGAAGATAGCATGGTTCCTGGGACTACATTACTATGCTTAGATCGATTATTACGTGATATTCACCAAAATGAAATACCTTTTGGTTGAAAGGTTATTTTATTAGGTGGTGATTTCAGGCAAGTTCTTCCTGTGGTGCCCAATAGCTCACGCGCCGCTATAGTTGGTAATTGTTTGAAACGGTGCTCAGAGCTCGAGGTCGAGAGCTCTCTCCAGAGTCGAAAATCAATATACCAGAAGAGATAATTTTGCTAAATGAAAATTTAGTGGATTGGGTATTTCAGCCTCAGTCTGGTGTTATTAGTCAAAACCATCTGAAGGATCGGGCAATTTTGTGTCCAAAAAATGATCACTGTACGATAATAAATAGCGAAATAGTAAATATGTTGCCCGGGGAAGAAAGGGTATATTATAGCGTGGATACTGTCGTTTCTGAAGATCCTCAAGAGCATGTCAGATTCCCTACAGAATTTCTAAACTCCCATAATTTCAGTGGAGTAGCGCCTCGTGAGTTAAGGCTTAAGGTTGGAACAGTTGTGATGTTAATCCGCAATCTTAATACATATTGGTCAATGGGACTCGCTTGATAGTAAAAGCACTACATTGTAATTGTTTGGAGGTCGAAATTTTAACCAGTGAATCACAAGGGAAACAAATTTTATTGCCCCGTATAAATTTACAGCCAAGCGAATCAACACTTCCTTTTATTTTAAAGCATCGCCAATTTCCAATAATTGTAGCATTCGCAATAACAATAAACAAATCTCAAGGGCAGACTCTAGCAAGAGTTGGTGTTTTCCTCAAGGAGGATTGTTTTACGCATGTCCAGCTGTATGTCGCATTGAGTCGAGTACGATCTTCTCAAGATATCAAAGTTAAGACTTACGACCAAAATAAAACCACTACGAATGTAGTTTTCCATGAAGTAATTGAATAAATTGAGTTTTTATTAAAATGTTTTTTTTTACTTTTTTCATTTTAAATAACGGTGTCCCTCGATTATCGGGGGTTATTACTAGTTGATATAATTCAAAGGTTTCAATCTAAAATGCTTAGAACAACCACGGCTGCACCATGGTCAATGCGTAATGAAAACATTCATAAAGATCTTGATATTCCTATGGTAAAGAAGGAGATAGAGGACAGCAGAATGAAGTATATTTCTAAATTTCACGAACATCCAAACCCATTGGCTAATGCCTTGGTAAATTCTTGCAATCAAACGCGTTTAAAACGAAGTGATCTACCAGCCTACTAGAGAGCAACGTTCTACAATAAACCACCTGAACCACATTCTTGAGCTTCTTTAGTTTCAAATAGTTTTAAGATTGGAATACTTATTGTTAGGCTTAACCAAACAGATTCAATAAATTAAGAAATATTGAAAAAAAAAACATTTGCAAAGTTTCACCTCTTATACATACATATCCATATCTTACTTTGTTTTGAATGGAAAATTCTGTTATAAGAGTAGCAATATTCATCATTTATAATATTGGAATCTTTTCAGATCAAGAAAAATCGAGTAATTGGAAGAAGAGCTTTAAATATATTTGATGCATTATTTAAATTTCATGCAGTCACACATGTTTCCTCGGTTAATCTTACAACTTGCACTAACAGTCATTGTACAATTGCGAAATTGCGATCAATTCAATAACGGTAACAGATTCAAAGACTAGTTCTATAAGAGAAGGCTTAAAGTTGATAGCGTAAATAAAAATTCGTGGATCCTACGAATGCCATGCAACAATTCGACATACGCTGTGAGATTTGAGTGAGTCTCAGTGTGAAATACCAAAAATGAATAAGCAAGAGCAAACGCATCGCATATTAGACAGTGCAGCTAGTAATCTCAATAAGAAAATGCGATTGGACTTCATGTTATTTAAAAATTTATGTTACAGCATTTAGTGAAAGTGAAAAAAGTGTGCAGAGTGCGTTAAAAAGCAGTTTGGTTGAACCTGCTATACAGATAGGCATAGCTGCGTAATTCCTAAATTAACTATTTATTTATTTTCTTATTGTTTCTTATTGTTTTTTATATCCTTTTAGATGACACTCAACACTACAATTATAATTTGCTGGTGTGTCGTCAAAAACGTAACATTGTATTTATATATAAGTACTTAATTATATGTTGTTCCTAAAATGTATTGAATTGTTTTAATTGCAGATAGAAAATCTGATGTATGAAACAGTTCTAGAAAATATGCGACTGTTTGGCGAATAATAGCACAACAAGTGAAAAACGTAGAATCGTGGCTCGTGTCAGCTGGCACGACCTATCTTACGGGGCATCTCGACAGGATAAAATCTATGTCTTGCGAACTGTATTGGCACGGCAATTGCCTGTGGAGACTCCACATTGCTTATATCTTACAATATATCGCAAACTAATTCGTATGCCATATATCGTAAGCTATAAGCTGTCACTTCAGCAGTTTGACAGCGCAGTTTTCATTTCTATGAAAATTTCGAAGATGCAACATATCCCACTTGCACATATGCCGACGGCATTTTCATTTCGGTAATATGAAAATTAGAAGAGCGAGTATTGAGACGGTTGTGTTATATTATAAAAATAAAGTACATTTTTAAAATAATATTTTTTCAAAAAAATATTATTTAGTTTAATATTGTTAATTTACAGAAAAATTATGCAAATTGGTTTGGGAATAAGCGAAATCTTAAATTTAATAAACTTATACTAGCGAAAATCAAAATATCATTGCTCATTTTAAATTTATTGTTTTAATTGGTATATAAAATGTATACAATTATGACATAGTAGTCCAAAATATGAATTCTTATTTTTCCCAGAAATACGTTTGTAAAAAAGGATCTTTTTCTTATTATCTTATTTTTCCCAGAAATACATTTGTAAACAAAAGGATCTTTATCCTTTTTTATTTTCCACATAAAAAAGATTTAAACAGTTCAGGGCTCAAAACATGGGCTACATCAGCTACCTACCCAAATGCTACCTTCGCAAATGATAAAATAAATTTTCAAGAGCTCAAAGCATGCGCTACATCAGCTCGAACCTACCTACCCTACGCCTTTGCGCAAATGATTATCTTATGATAACAAATGCCCACATACAGATTTGGCAATGGCAAAAGCAATAGATTTGACAGTTCGCAAGACATAGATTTTATCCTGTCGAGATGCCCCGTTAGCTCGTACATACATATTCGTGCAACATAGAAGAGAGCGCATGTCAAATCGTAGATAGCGCCTTAATGCATGCATATGTATGTATGTACCAGTGCACATGCCAAAGCAAACATTTGTAATTTGTAATATTCGTCATTCTCTTATTGTCATAGATAACTTAATTAGAATCTCTTTTCTTGCTCTCTCGCTTGCAGCTGATCTGTTTTCTGAGCTGGCAACAAAACACAATCAGGGTGCCGTCAACCAGCAGTTAGTGAAAAAGGCGGGATGCCAGAAAAGCAGCGCTATAATTACTTGACGAAATTAGTGTGAAATGAAACTGTGCGAACATATTTTGGCAAAATAAATGTTTATGTCAACTAATTAATGATTTTGCATTTTAGCATTTACATATATATGTATGTATGCATTTTCAAAGTGTTTAATTTAGTGTTTTGTATAATTTATTAAATACCCAAGTTAATATTTTTCAGCAGTGGCATCATTGGCAAATGTTATAAAAAATTCGAGTTTTGACAGCTCTCTCTCGAACCAAAGAGTCTCGTATCAAGTTATCTATGCTTATTGTCATTTTGCTACCGAGCAGACAACATTGTTGTAGTTAGATTTCGCACTTGCGCCTTCGCGTATGTGGGTATCTATGTAACGAAAGCAAATTACAGAAACATTTGTAATTATTCATTCTCTTAAATATATGCTCTTTTCTGTAGAAGCGCTGCTTATATTAGCTTAATGTAAAAATTGAAGAACTTTAAACGCAAATATATCAAAAGTGGTTCAATGAATTTAAAATCTGTAAAATTTGTGCAAAGTTTCAGATCGCACACTTTAATTTGATGTATTATTTGTCACTGTACGTTTTGTAGATCTCTGGAAATAAGCGCCTTGTCTTAGAATAATATATAGATATAGATGTTGGTTGCGCAAGTCGTACCCCACAGTTGAATGCCATACATCCAAACCGGTTTTATGATTGCGTTGTAAAACGCGACTTTGCTGTCTAGGCTAAGTTTATAATTTTTGTTTAAAAGCCAATTAAAATTTCCTACTCTTAATTCATGCAACTTATTTTACTCGCATATATCTTCGCCACGTGAGCCTTCGGTCTAGGTGAATCCCAAGATAAGTTACTTAATTCGCTTGGGGTACTAGAACATTGTTTACTTTAACTGTCAATCACGTTCCTGGTCTTAGCGAGAATGTAACTTGCTTGCATTTTTGCTCATTAATATTTAGACGCTAGTTGGCCAGTCTTCGACAACAGTTAAGTGCTGCTCTAATACTTTTGATGCTCCAATGGGGCATTTGTCACGGCTTACTAAAGCTGTGTCATCCGCGAAAATGGATGTCAATACGTTCTTCTAATATGAAGTCTGCTACTTTAACTATAAATTTCCTGTTTCTTAAATGTGACTCCAAAGTTTTACGCAATTCGTAAGGTAAAACGGTTTTGGTTTTTCATAAAAGGTCTTCATGCTAGACCTTATCGAACGCCTGAGCTACATCTAGAGAAATAGCTGAACAGTACTCTCTGTGCTCGAAAGCTTTCCTGATTTTGTTCGTAATTATATTTAATTGCTCTACAATGCCATGTTTAGCACGAAAGCCGAATTGGTGCGTTGGAATTATATTATTATCGTGGAGGAAAGGAGTCATCTTTCATAATAACACTTTTTCAAATATTTTAGAAATACTGGGTAAGAGACTTATTGGTCTGTAGGACGACGGCTGTGTTAAGTCTTTCCCAGGTTTATCTACCATGTTGATGTGCTACTTTTTCCACGAAATTGGATAGTATACGAAACCAAGAATTGCATTAAAGAGCAAGGAGAGCACCGTTATAGCAATATTTGGTAACTCAATTAGCATTTTTGGGGTAATATTACCGTGCCCTGGTGCCTTTTTCGAATTTAGCTCTTTTATGATTCTAGTAACTTCAGAAGTCGAAGTCCTAATAGACACAAGCGACTAGTTAGCATTACTAGGCAAAGATTGCAACTTAAAGTTTTTTTTTGAGCACTGCGTGCCCAATTATCATTCAACTGCCTTAGAGGCATTGCTAGAATTCGGACACAGCTTCTTTCTATAATTTTCAGTGCTGCGTTCTTCCATACGTTAAGCGCTTTTTTTAACTTACGTATAGCAGATTTCAGTTGAAGCATAGTTGAATGGGAGCGACTTAACTGCCATTCACGTCTAGCTTGCCTTTTCTCATTTACAAGTTTTTCAATTTTATTATTAGTGATCTTTCTAAAAATAACTGGTTTATTGTTTCATTTTGGTATTGCCAATACAGCTGCGTTAGTTATTACATCATTAAGTTCTCTTATATTGCATTTATTTTCCAATCAATATTTATGTGGCTACTGGTATATTTTCTATCCATCAACAAGTTAGTTTTATGAGATGTTAGAGAAACTTTTGGCCCATGAGCTGTTCGTATAACTTTATTAGTACAGGTAAATGATCAGATGATAAGTCTATACATGTATCAGCTGTCAAAAGCGATCTATCTATATTTGTGACTACAGCTGTCATAAGCGATCTATCTATATTTTTGACTACAGCAAAATCTATTTAGTCTGGTATTTTTTTTTCTATCACTGGGCTAGTAAATCGGCTTACCAGAAGATATGATGTCGCTTATTCATAATAGTGTCTTTTCGGATTAATAAGACGTGAGCCCCAGTACGTTTGTTTTGCGTTGTAATCTCCATCTGCTAGAAATCTTTGACCTAGCGTTCCAAAAAAGTCTTTAAATTCGCTTTGTAGCTTGTAACTGTGCTGTAGCATAAGATTCGAGAGCATAATGGTTTAACCGATTTTTAACCTACACTCCGTGCACGATGCGCTTTTCCATCCGGATGATTTGTGACATAGAGCCTAATCCCGGTATATTGAAATTATTTTTATTTATAAGATTAGATTATGATGTACGAATTACATATATATTTTTTTCAGACAGAAATCTAATGATCTCTAATTTATGTTGGTTGACACCGTGAGCATTCCATATACAGATATACAGATAGTACGCTCATTTCTTACTTAATAAATTTTGCAACATTTGATTATGTGATTTTATTAAATCTTGTATCATATTTTGCATGGTAGGCATAAATTGTGTCATACTTTGTGTAAGATTTTAAAATCATAGTTTCAATACCTCCATTTTAGGATGTTGCGGCAGTTGCATTTGTAGAGTGCTGCCTTTCACTACTTTTGCATAACTTCCTTGCATAGCATTATTCTTAACAGTAATAGGATTTGAACTTTTATCTGAGGTTGCTATAATTTCATTACGGGGTGTTTGTAACATTTCGTTACGACGTGCTTGAATGCCCTGTATATCTTTGATTTCAAATCTTTGTACATATACAGGACAACCCCTGTAGTTAGCAGTGTGATTTCATCCACAATTGCTGCATTTCTTTTTAATCCTCTTTTTTAAGAGTACATTTTGAAGTAGGATATAGATTACCACACAGACACCGCGTAGAGTGCAATATGCTTTCGTGTGTCCATACTCTTTGCAGTCTGTACATTGTACTGGACCATTTCTCTTATGTGGTTCCTCAACAATGATTCTGCGATGGAGCAGATATTTTAAATTATAAAACAGGTGTATTTAATTTTTCTTTGGTTGCTTAGAATTTGACATCAAATCTATTTTGAACATTGGTTAAAAATATTTACTACTGGTTTAACCCTTTCAGACCGTGATGCATCAATTGTGCGGTCAAGTTTCAATGTCAAGATCTCTACTATTTATGCACGTATGTTAAAAAGGCCGAAATGCATCGATTGTGCTGATTATTGTGTATCTTTTCTTTTTGCACTGTTTCGCTATTCGGTTTACCGTTATCCACGTGGTGATGAAATTCTTAAGTCGTATTTCGATTTTTTCAAAGAGAGCTGCGGCAGTAAGTTGTATTTAATATTATTAAAATATTATTAGTGAAAAAATAGTGAAGAGTGCACATTATAACTAAAAAAAATAGTAAGTTCTAATATTTAAAATGAATAGGAGTGATTCAATGCAAAGTAAGTATGTTTTAGCCGTACTTTTCAACAAGTGCATCAATTGTGCGTATCAGGTCTTAAGTAACTAAACACAAGTGCTTTTTATTGCATTTCATTTCAAATAAATGCTTACAGATGATGATATTTTGGCAGTGCTAGAGGCCTCAGACGCCCCCGATTTTAGCAGCGATGATGAAGAACGAGACAAAAATTATGAGCCATCGGACAGCACCGACAATGAAGGCGAGGAAGAAGCAGATATTGAAAGAAACGTAGGTGCAGTGCTTCCTGAGTTAGGTCACGAAGAAAATAATGAACCGGTTAGTATGATGGTGTGATTTTTAGATGCACCTTCTGATAGACACTGTTACAGAGTTCAAGTCGTCGACCGATTTGGAGAAGGAAATCTTTTTGCCAACCAATTATCGATATGCCTGTTGCAGAGGAAGTTGTAAGTCGAAAAATTGTAGTAAGTTTTCTTCAAATACTATGAATTTCACTTTGGATACGATTTGATTTTGCAGGACTATGCAGTAGATACGCCCACACCTCTAGAATATTTCGCTAAATATTTTGATAACGTATTTTTCGAAAATGCGGCTAATTGCACTAATAGATACGAATTTGCGAATGCAGGTGGCATGTTAAAAACAACCACTAAGGAAATCAAAAACTTTTTTGGAATGCACATTGCAATGGGTTGCATTCACTTTCCTAGAATTCGAATGTATTGTTAGAACAAATATAAAATTCCACTGGTAGCGGAAACAATGACTCGCGACAGATTTTTTAAGTTAAGAGAAGCATTCCACGTCGTTTTTCCAAGAGACGTTCCTGAAACCCAAAGAAGACTCAATATTTTTTGGAGAGTGCAACCAATTATTGATGCAGTGCGGAATGTTGTTTAAAAATTCCAAGAAAAAGGGGGGAGCATATTCCATAGACGAACAAATGATACCCTTTACTGGTCGTTGTCCAGTTCGTCAAAGTTTGCCTAACAAACCAAGAGGCGTTGGATTGAAAAACGAAGTATTGACCACATCAGATGGACTTGTTCTCGATTTCGAGATTTATCAAGGCAAGACAACACCTCTACCAGAGGAAAATATTGGAATCGGTCCCGCGTTTGCTTTGCGTCTGACACAAACCTTACCAAAAGGGTCAAAAGTATTTTTTGACAGATACTTTACTACTTTGCCGCTGTTAGAAAAGCTTCTGGAAAATGGAATTTACGGAACTGGAACAATAATGCGAAACCGCATAAAATGTGTCAGTTTGACCAACGACAAAAAAAGGAAAAGAAGAGATATGGAGGAATTTTGTGATCCAAATGACAAAGTTGTCGTTGTACAATGGAAGGACTCAATGTCAGTTTTACTGGCCTCAACCGCATTTGGCTGCAGTCCAGTGGATGACGTTCGTCGTTGGTGCAAAAAAGAAAAAAAATCATCCAAGTTGCTCGTCCAAATATAGTCCAGCACTACAATAAGTTAATGGGTGGTGTGGACATTTGCGACCAACAAATGGAAGCGTACCGAACATTTTTTAAAACCCGAAAATGGACACTAAAGGTAATTATTCATTTCATTGACTTAGCGTGTTGCAATGCTTGGATGGAGTATCGTATTTTTTGTCGGGAAATTAGAATGCCACCAAAGGCTATACACGATTTACTAAGTTTTCGGCTTGCGCTAGCGGAGCTTTGGTAGCAGATCAAACTAAAACGAACGTGGAGTGGTGCTCTGGATCAGAATCAGGCGACGTTGATTTAACTCCACCTTCTAAACGATACCGTCCAGCAGACCAACCATGCCCTGAAAAGCGGCTAGATGGTATCAATCACTGGCCAGAAGAATCTGACCTAAAATCAGCCCGTATGTGCCGTCGAAAAGAGTGTAAGTCTCGTACGCGCACGCGATGCACCAAGTGCGATGTATATTTATGCTTAAATAAGAAAAAGAATTGTTTCACTATTTATCACACGAAAAAATAAATAAAAAGTTTAAATAGATGGCATGTGTGGGTTTTTTTATTTCAAACGAAATCAGACCGAGATGCATCAAATGTGCGGGTCCTCGAAACCCTAGAAGGAACTTGAAACACAAAAATTTAGTTGGCGAATATGTTTTTATATCACATAAAGACTGTATGTTCTAAAAATGGGGGAGAAAAATTCAGCAGTTTAGTGTCAGGTCTGAAAGGGTTAATACTAAAACCACCTTCTTCCAATGCTTTTTTAACATCGTTAGAGTCTACCGAAGCCTCTATACCCTTTATGACAACAACTAGGCCTTTTGAGCTCTTCAGTTGGTAAGAGTAGCAATTTGTTATTATTGTTTGAGAAGTACTTTACAACATCAATGAAACTTTTTATACCCTGAACAGGGTATATTATCACCCAGAAGGAAGCGTCGGAGACCTTATAAATTATATATATGAATGATCAGTATGTTAAGCTGAGTCGATTTAGCCATGTCCGTCTGTCTGTCTGTCCGTCTGTCTGTATATATACGAACTAGTCCCTCAGTTTTTAAGATATCATTTTGAAATTCTGTAAACGTCATTTTCTCTTCAAGAAGCTGCTCATTTGTCGGAACTACCGATATCGGACCATTATAACGTATAGCTGTCATACAAACTGAACGATCGGAATCAAGTTCTTGTATGGAAAACTTTCACATTTGCCAATGTATCTTCACAAAAGTTGGCACAGGTTATTTTCTAAGACAATAATGTAAGATACGAAGAAATTGTTCAGATCAGCTTACTATAGCATATAGCTGCTATACAAACTGAACGATCGGGACCTAGTGCTGGTATGGATGGGTTTGCATTTGACAAGATATATTCACGAAATTTGGTATAGATTATTTTCTATGGCAACAATGTAATCTCCAAAGAAATTGTTCAGATCGGTTAATTATAGCATATAGCTGCCATACAAACTGAATGATCGGAATCAAATGCTTGCATTGGAAACTTCCTCATTTAACGATATATCTTCACGAAATTTGGTATGAGTTATTGTTTATAGAAATAATTAAATAATAATAACATCTGAAAGGAAAGATTAATATTATCTGATCATTTAAAATATAAAACAAACATTTGTTTTCACATATTTGTGGTACTCACAACGTGTCAAAAAGCGTCGTAAAATAATAAAATCATAAATTTTTATACTAGTTTAAAAAATTTTTTGTTGGATTGCATACTAAAATAAGTTTACGCAAATACAACTCTGAACGCTATGTTTTCGGATCGTTATTATTTATAACTTTATGAGACTATGTGAAACACCTTTTTTTTTTTTTTAAGTAGGAGGAAGCATCGAAAGCCGAAGTGCGGGACTTTAACCCGCTAAACCTAACCTACTCCCAGCTCAAGACTCTCCCACGAAACCACCAGATAAGGTATTACTTCATGGGAGTGATAAGACATTTTACGTCTCCTCTATAGCGCAGACGGACTGGCGCCTATTCTGCTGTACCTGTCTTAATATTGTCGTGATGGAAGCTGCCGCTTCCGAACAGCTTTCCACTTCTCAGAGGACTGACACATAAGTGCAGTCAAACTTTCCACCATTAAACTACCACCTAGTGCTGTTTCTAACTTTTCCCTTATTTTTTGAAACCGAGGACAATAGAAAAACACGTGTTCAGAGTCTTCTATTGACTCCGTACACATCGAACAGTACGGACTGACGTCATTTTGAAATTTATATAGGTAGCCTCTAAAGCACCCATGCCCACTTAATATTTGGGTGAGGTGGAAATCCAGGTCCCCATGTTGTCTACTTATCCACGTGTGGATGTCAGGTATGAGTCTGTGGGTCCATCGTCCTTTAGTTGAGGTTTGCCACCGTTGCTGCCATAGAGTTATGCTCTTATTTCTCTCTTCTCTCTTTTGGGTTTCTGTGATTGGCGCTGATAGTTCATATAGTCTCGCGAACTCGTCTCCCTGGATGTCTATAGGCGGCATACTAGCTAATACTTCAGCTGCTTCGCTGGAAATAGTTCTGAAAGCACTTGTTACTCTTATCGCTGTGAGTCTATGCACCGCAATTATTGGCTTGGCATACGCTTTTATGTTTAGTGCCTGTATCCATACTGGAGCTGCATACAGTATAACTGAGCTCATCGCTTTTGCGATTAGAAGTCGGCGGCTGGAGCGCACACAGCCTCTATTTGCCATCATTCTTGATAGGGCATTATAAATCTTATTTGCTTTATTTGCTATGTTTGCCAAGTGCTGCTTGAATTTCAGTTTGGTGTCCAGTATTACCCTAAATACTTCAACTGTGGTTGTGAAGTAATCACGCACTCGCCTATAGTGAGAGTTATTTTTTCCTCAATTTTCCTGGTGCTTACGAGCAATACCTCCGTTTTGTGCTCAGCCAGTTCCAAACTCATGGACGAAAACCATTGGCGCAGACCATTTATGCATTCGTTACATTTATTTTGCAGGTCATCAAGTTGTTTAGCCACTGCTACCACTATAAGGTCGTCCGCGTATGCGATTAGCTTAACGTTTTTTGGTTGTGGAATTCTTAGCACCCCATCATATACTAGATTCCATAAGCAAGGGCCTAAAACTGAACCTTGTGGTACTCCACTTGAAATAGGGTAGCTCTTGATGCCTTCGGTGGTATCGTAAAACAGTCTTCTATTTTCAAAATAACTCATAACGATATTTATGAGGTACTGTGGGGCGCGTATTTCATTTAAGGCTGCAAATATGTTTGACCATTTAGCAGAGTTGAATGCATTCTTCACATCCAGGGTTATCAGCGCACAATATTCTTTTGTACCACCTTTCCATCTTTTGCCGCTTACTGCACTTTTCGCAGTGTCGACAACTTCTTTTAGTGCATCGATAGTGGACCTCTGTTTCCTGAAGCCGTATTGTCTTTCTGATAGTCCGCCGGCTTCCTGGATTGCAAACTCCAAGCGGTTTCTTATAATGCTTTCGTACACTTTGCCCATTGTGTCGAGCATACACAGAGGTCGATACGAAGAGGGTTCATCTGGTGGTTTTTTTGGTTTTGGGATTAAAACCAGGCGCTGGACTTTCCAGGGATCAGGGAAGATCCCTTCTTTTATACATGCGTTGTACATTTTTGCGAAAGGAGCAGGCTTTGAAATTATGGCTACCTTTAGAGCTCTGTTTGGTATGCCGTCGATACCAGGCGCTTTGTTGTTATTGATTTTTTTTGCTATGGCCAATAATTCTTCTTCTGTAACCAGTAGAGGTGATTCAGGAGCTTCGTTTTGTCGCACAGCGCTGGTAATCAGTGCGTGCGTCGGAAATAATGCCTCCACGATTTTCTTCATGAACGAAGCGCATTTGGGTTGCTGCCGCTTATTTTGGAATTTGGACATACATATTTTATAAGCTGTCCCCCAGGGGTCTATATTCGCTTCTTCACAGATCTTTTCAAAGCACTTTTTTTTGCTACGGATTATAGCTGACTTTAGAAGCTTCTTATGGCTTTTAAAAACTTCTTTGAGACGGTTTCCGTTTTCGCCATTTTGATTGCGTTGTAGGCGACGTCGGGCTGAGTGACAGAGCTTTCTCAGCGTGGCAATTTCTTCATTCCACCAGTATACAGGTCTTCGGTTATTGTGACATTTTGTCTTTCGCATTGTGGCGTCGCATGCTGTTACCAGTTCCTTTCGCAATGCGGTTACTAAGTGGATGGCGCCTTCGCCTGACAATATTGCTGTACTCCAGACTGTCTCAAAAACGTCAGTATCAAAATCTGTTTGCTTCCAGCTTTGTTTTTGTATAGTGTTACTGCGTGGGGGTTCCTGTTCTCGAGAGAATAAAACTTCTGCTATGATAGCCATGTGATCACTATATGTGAACATGTCAGACACCTCCCATTTAATGTGTCTGCTTAGTGCGTCATTTGCAAACATCAGGTCTATTATAGAGCCTTTATTTCCTTTTTGGTAAGTATTTTTTGTGCCGCTATTCATTATTGTGAGGTTGGTTTGGCTCAGGAATTCTAGAACTAGGCGCCCACGATGGTTCGAGCTTCTGCTACCCCAGGCAGTAGACCATGCGTTAAAATCGCCTGCTATTATTATCGGGGATTTGCCTCTGGTTTCTAACGATAATTCCAGGAGGAAGTCTTCAAATTCTCTAACAGGCGCGCTGGGACGAGCATAGCAGCTTACGTAGTAAATTCCTCCTATTTGCGCCCAAGTAAAACCATTTTTTGCTACTCTGCAGCAAGACGTGAATGTTTGTCCATTGCAGGACCATATTGCTGCTTTGCCACTTATATCTGTTATCCAAGTACTTTCCGAACGTTGGGAATATTGCTCACTCAGTAAGGCGACATCAATTTTGCTTTCTATTATGATTTGTTGCAGCAGGGCTTGTGCTGCGGCGCAGTGGTTTAAGTTCAGCTGCAATATTCTCATTTTTTCATTGTATTTAGCAACTCCACGTATTTTGGGCAAGATGTACTCAGAACTGAATGTTCCCCTTTGCAGAGCATGCAGCTCGGTGTTTTTGTACATGCTTTTGCTACATGTCCCTCGCTTCCACAACGTGTACAAAGGGAGGACCTGTCGGTAACACTGCAACATTTCCGCGCCATGTGGCCTGGATGGAAGCATCTGTAACAGCGGGAGACAGGGGAGTACTCCCGGAGGCGACAGATCGACCACCCGATTTTTAATTTGCCTAATTTAAGGACAGTCTTGGCATCTTGGGCACGCAAGGATATAAGGGCTATTTGTGTGCCGCTTCTTGTTTTCCTCATATTTTTAATATTTGCTGGCCCAATGTTCTGAATCCCACACTCTTTTTGTAACGCTCCGCAGATTTCTTCTGGAGTAGCTATCTCATCCAGGTCTTTGCACATTATAGTGACGTTGTGTGTTCTTGGTTGTACTACTGCCATCTCGCCAACTACCCCCTCTAGGGCGCTCTGAAACGAATCAGCTCTTTTATCTCCTTGATTTTTTAACTCTATGAGCAAGTCTCCTTTGAGAGTTTTCCTTATGTAGGTCACATTTGAACCCAACTCCTCTAGGCCACTGTTGCTTTTAATTTTACGGAGGATGTCCGCATACGAGGCTCCGTCCTTTTTTGTGAGAATTATAGCGTCTGGTTTCGACCTAATTCTCTTCTCCATCGGCCTGTTCTTTTTTACTACGTCTACCCATTTTTCAGGTGCTTGTTTGTTTGCTGGGGTGTCTTTCATAGATATTTTCGTGACTTCACTAAATGTTGCCTGCGCTTTCTCAATCACGTTTTTTGGCTTTTTCGTAGGTGGTAAGAGGCCTGATGTCTCTCGAGCTCTCTTTGGGGTATTTACTTCGTTATGAGAGGGCGACACTTGTGACGCCTTCCCTACCATCACCATTTTCGGTAAGGTTCCGAGATTTCCTGTTTTATCATACAGGTATGTTATACTGTTTACGAGATCTCGCATGGCTTGATTTATGTGTCTCTGGCCGGACATCATATTTTCGAGCTCTTTTATTTTCCTGCCCAATTTTGAAAAAATGTTACTAGTTTCGCTGCTTTGCGTTTCTTCGGATTTTCCACTCTTTCCCACATGGTCAGCAGGTTCAATACTTTTTATTGGTCCAGCAACGGTGGACTCCTCATTTTTGCCATTTTTGCCACTTGGGGGCGTTCTAGCAATTTTAGAAATCCTTCGAAAAGGATTTTCTGGTGTACGCCCAATACTATTTTCGGAGGCCATACCTCACTAAAAAAAGCAGTTGGGAACACCTGTCAACAGGTCTGTTCAGTCCCGTCCTCTTTACGTCTTATTTATATTACCGGTGGTTGGCAACGCCAAGACTAAAAGGGAATGCGAGAAGAAAACAAAAGAAGGGGAAAACAGCTGATGCTCAGAACACAACGGCAAAACAAAATTATAATCACGTTGTGCCTGGATTGCTGTTTTTAGGGGAAACAAATAATAATAAACTAATTTGCCGCGGGAAAATGGGCAGGTATGTAAAATATTTTGAAATAATATACAAAAAATTGTACTTATCTGCCTATCGATTTAATCGCCCACTTGCGTCCGTCACCTGATTGTAGCAGAGGAAAGATTCAGTTTAAATTGCTGTAAACACTTGGAGAAATATACGAAAACACTGGACCGCACAAAAAACGCGTCCACTTTTGCTGACAATTTCTATGATGATTGCATGCTTGTTTGTATGTGCGTGTGCTTTTGTGAAACCCCTAATTATATTGGATTGTGCAGGCTGCCTAAAACGCATAAAACACATATGAATAGTATGTAATTATTCTCGCGTATTATATTGGACTGCGAAAACCAATTTCAAACAACACACACTTATTTTCATATACTTACTTAACAATTTATACTGCTACTGATGATATTGCTGCTGCTTCCATTTCCAATTTTTGTTCTGATTTCCAATGCTATAAAAACAAATGAAGTAATTATTTACAAAACATTGTTAAAAAATCACATAAATATCATCCACTTACCTTCTTGTTTTACGAGCGCGATGATATGCGTCTTTGAGTCGTTTTTTTATTACCGTTTTTGGGATTTTGCAGGGTATTATTTCAACATAAATATCTTTTTATCCACAATTGTGTTAAATAAATAAATACATAAATATTTACATATAAAATTATGTCTGCATTATTTAAACATAAATATGTATATGTCTTTTTATTAATACTTATAACGAATTAAAATGTACAAACATTGTAGTTCCTTATAATTATTGAAATTATCAAAACAAATTCAACCGATTTTGCATTGTGAGGTTTACTTTCACACATCACCAATTTTTGAGGTAATTGTGAGCATTTGAGCTTTTGAAATCACGTCAGTATACGGAAAATCTCACAAGTTACAAAAATCTCACAATAGTGAGGGTGGTGATTTTTGTGAGGGCATGAGAATAATACTATGTTCGGGCCGACATTGAAAACATTTTGAAAACAAATTTGTATGTTGTGGAATCTAAGTCGTTCGGACCGACAATGTGTGTTTTCGATGAGTTTTCACTGAAAACTATCAATAGGGGCATTCTTTTGCTCTTGCAAGATTGCACGATGACACAAAATGCAAAAATCCTATACCGAAATATGTAAGGCCAACAGTGCACCCGTTGTAGAATCTAGTGATATATGACGGCACGAAAATAAACGTGGGTTTTGGTCTGACATATTTATAGCCATTGCAAATAATTTTCTGCGTGTGTTTGTTGTTGTGCCGTTGCACCAAGGGGAAAATTCTGCAATTTCTGCACCGTGCAAGGTTTTGCAAGAGCAAGGGAATCACCCTAATATTAGAATATCAAGCGACAGCTGTTTCTGTATATGGAATATAAACAAATACAAGTTTTCAACAAAACACAAGTTTTCGTGCGAAAAGCAGTTTTTCCCACGAAAACATGTTTTCGTTGTCGGTCCGAACATAGTATAAGGCTGTCATTGGATGTACCTTATACTATGTTCGGACCGACATTGAAAACATTTTGAAAACAAATTTGTATGTTGTGGAATCTAAGTCGTTCGGACCGACAATGTGTGTTTTCGATGAGTTTTCGCTGACACCTATCAATAGCGGCATTCTCTTGCTCTTGCAAGATTGCACGATGACACAAAATGCAAAAATCCTTTACCGAAATATGCAAGGCCAAGAGAGCAGTCATTGCAGAATCTAGTGATATATGACGGCACGAAAATAAACGTGGGTTTCGGTCTGACATATTTATAGCCATTGCAAATAATTTTCTGCGTGTGTTTGTTGTTGTGCCGTTGCACCAAGGGGAAAATTCTGCAATTTCTGCACCGTGCAAGGTTTTGCAAGGGCAAGAGAATCCCCCTAATATGAGAATAGCAAGCGACAGCTGTTTTTACATATGGCATGTAAACAAATATCAAGTGATAATTTAGGGCCGGCAAAATATGTCTTCCAAATAAATCGATTAAACTAGAGCAGGCACCGATTATAATGAGTGGAATGTAAGTTTTCAAGTAGTTTTCAGCGAAAACTGTGTTTTCGTTTGACAGATTTTACATAGACGAAAACACAAGTTTTCGTCCGAAAACCAATTTTTCCCACGAAAACATGTTTTCGTTGTCGGTCCGAACATAGTACTAGGCTGTGTGCCAAATTTTAACATCTTCCTACTTTGAGTTTGGATGCACTAATTTCCTATCTGTAACCGAATTGTAAATTTTGCTGTACCTATTGGAAAGTAAAATTTTTATAGTTGAAGTCTCTAAAACAAACGCAATTGCGGCGTTTGAATGTTTGACTTGTTATTTAAATTATTAAATATATTCGTAAAATGAATCAAAGGAAAAGCAAATAATTTGTTTGCTAATAACAATACTATAAATTGCATTCGGTACTCATATATGTATACGTACATAATTATATCTTCATATATAAATAAATACATTTACATCAAGATCTTTTAATCAACTACAAAAATATTAGTTTCAGTCTATTATTTCACTTCAATTTCACTTTGCAATACTTCTTATTAAAGAGCCCTTAAATTTTTTTATTTATGAATAAATTTTTTTTTTTGACTGCTAAATATGTTCATACCACAAATTTAGAGTAATTCCCTTTTTGTGCATACAAGTAAATTTAGAGGATCGATCAATATCTCCTAAAAAAGTAGTAAAAGTTATTTAACAGTTTATCGATAGGTTGTCGGTAGTTACATTGGGTATCACTGCATACCGCTTACCTTTCTCTTTATAAATAAAACAATTGAAATTCTTATTTTTAAAAATGGGTTTGTTAGCCATTGGTGCATCGGTTACCTCGACACTTACTATTTCACTGCAAGACGGGTGTTCGCTACACTTAGTTCCACTCGGTATACTTTCCTCCCTTGATTACGTATCACTTTTTGTATAAAATATAAAATAAAAAATAAAATAAATAATTTTGTATTTCTTTACACAATTTTATATGTTTTATCAAATTTATAATTTTGTATTTATATTCACTGTTGCTAGTGCACAACCACACACACAACCGGAAGGGGTTTTCCAATTTTTGACCACAAATTTAACTAAATCTAGATCTGGCGAGACGTCTCGTATACGGCGTAAGAATCGAAATTGGGGGCCACCCCCATCTAACCAATCCTTTTTGATCGGTTGAGTGGTGAAAACGATTATGGTGTGTGGTGTGGTTGGTTAGATGTGTGATGTGGTATAGCGTGTTTGTTGCGTGGTGAATGTGAGTATGTTGTGTTGAGGGCCGAGATGTCATGAAGTCGGATAAACATCCCGACCCCCCTAGACGAATTAATTACCTAGAAGCCCCTGCAGTTTCTGTAGGGTACGCTGAAGCCCCTCGCTTTTCGCTGGTTGCGATGATTATGATGTAGTGGTGTCTGCGAGCGTGCACCTCGGGATGGCTTAAAACGGTGGGCTCTTCGGCGTTGTACCTGATTCCCATGTTGACTATGCCGCTGTTGACTATGCCGGTGACCGGCGTGCGTTGACTGATCAGCTCAACGTGTGATGCGGTCGGTGGCAGTTATGACATGACTCCAATACTCCTCGAAATGCTCCTCGCCTGCATCCCTGACTGGTGGAACGGATGATTGGCTGGGCGGGCTTGTGCCTTTTTGCCTCATTGGTGCGGCGATGGGTGTAGCGGATGCTGTATTCACAGTAATAGCGGACCTCACCGATTGGGGCTTACTGCGGATATCTTCTACGTCCATTTCTAGTGGAATAGGAATGTGAATATTAAAACATGATTTTGCTAATAGTATGAAGTATGTTATTCGTTATGTATATGTATGTTCACATGAGCTATGAACCTTCTGCAACATCTCACATCACATCACCTCACGTCACATCGCATCACGTCACGTCACAACACCTCATCACACAACAATTCACAGCATATACCACTACACACACACGCATCAAACACAGTACTTAACACCGCTCATTACTACAACACTACAACACAACAACCACACGATTATCAACGAAACGACTCGTAATAAGCTAATATTCACTACCCAAACCATCAAAAGGGATTGATCCGACCGGGATCGGCCTCTTACCGTTTTCATCCGTGAAGCAAGGCAGTCGTCCGCGATATTCAGTTTTTTTCGTTTTTTATTATCCGCAACAACCACCGCAATTTCCCTTTTTCCCTATATAAAACCACCAAGTGACGGGAGTGACGTGAAGCACCGACTTCGCCAACAGTGTCCAACAGAGGACTTTCTTTAATCAACCGTGTTATATACACAATAAAATAATATATTATATCGTGAAACATTATAGTGAAATAAATATTTTAATATTTTATAACGAGTGTGGAAATCAGTGCGTTTTATTTTCCAACTCACAGGTATACTATACCAAGTCAGTATACTAGTGGCACACGTTACCAATGTGTATATATATATATATATATATATATAAGTTAAAAAACGTTTCGTTAGTTTTAATAAAAAAAATGTTTTCCGGGAGCTTTGCTCCTGAATTCCGCTTAAGAACTAAAATTTGCAATTAATTATACTTAACTCTAGACCTATGTTTGAAGCTGCAACGGGTACGGAGTTTGCTGACGCTGCGTTTCTCACAGGTTGGCATTTCGCTGACGTAGCGCTTCCCACGGGTTGCCACTACACGTGTCGCACTCTCAGCGATTTAGTGGTGTCATATTATATTACTTTGTATCATATGATATTAATGCATCATATGATACTTTTTGAATGTATGGGGTGCTAACTAGTCCCCCCTTGAAATTCAAACGTCCTCTTTTGAATCTTTATGTGTATTGAAAATTTGGTTGAGTCCTTCTATTGCCGGTTGTGACAGTTTATTGGGTTCATCTTCTTTTTGTTTCATCAGGAGATTCTTCCCGAAAATTAAGGCGATGATTATTAAAATGACGATTAGAGTGATGCTGGTTCCGTATTTGACTCTGTTTGCTGCTTCTAACAGACTTTCTTCTTTTGTATTGTTAAAGTTAAGCGGTTTCAGCATCTCCAGCGAGAGAAATTCTTCTATCTTGAGTGGTGCGGATGACGGTTGTAGGATGGCTGGTTGTGGTTTACTTTCTGTTCTTTCATCGCTATAGAACTTTTTCCCGTTGATAGCAATGGTTACGTTGGTATACAAAATGATGAAGGTCCGATTTAGAAATGTAGATTCGTTGTTTATTAGAATTTCTCCGTTGTATTTATTTAAAAGTAAAATTCCAGGTCCCATTTCTTCTATAGTTGGGATATGCTGGTTGTTGACCTCCGTGCAGTTTGGCAAACGACTTTTTAAAAGATTAATTATACAAGTATCATTACTTAAATCTACTACATTATTGCTTAAGCATATTTGTAGGGAATTGTATTTCTTACAATAATTTCCTATTCCATAAATTCCCTTTTCGCAGTTTAAAATTTTATAAAAATTTATCTTATTGATCCTCCCGTTATTTTTTACTGCCCTATTATCTAATGTTTTACAATTTTGGTTATCTACGGTTGGGAGGCTAACAATATACATTATAATTTTGCCATTAGTTGCAATTTTCATTTCGGAAAATTCGAGTGCTTCGTCTAAATTTACATATGGAATATTGTCATTGTCTATTACCTCTTTCACAATATTTATTTCTTCATTTCATAGAATAAACGAATTTATTGTGTTGGCTTTTGCCCAATGTATTGCGTATGCAATATTTAAAATTTCTTCCTTAATTATTTCTAATTTATATTTTAGCTGTAAAAATGCTTCAATTTCTAAACTTTTTTCATTTTGCATGGTTTTTATTATATTATTTGTAATATTTGTTATTTCGCTAATTTTGCCAATTGTAAGTTTGTTAATTAATACCTGATTATTGTTATTTTGTAAGACATTATTTATTTTATTTGAAATTATTTCATAGTCTTCATGGTCAGGACTTCCTGCAATCCATTTCCATGTGCTACCCAGGAAATTTATTGATCTTTTATTTTTTGTTCTACTTTGAGATTGTTAACTTGGGCTCTTATTTGTGTTATCAAGTGGGATATGAAGAGGTAATTAGTGGTTTTTGTTCTACTTTGAGATTGTTAAGTTGGGCTCTTATCTGTGTTATCAAGTGGGATATGAAGGGGTAATTAGGGTGTTCCTCTTTGTAGTCTAGCCGTTCAATTTTCTATTGTTATTAATTGGGAGTATAAGTAGTCGAGGATCTGTTCTTCCGCCAGTCATAGCGGTAGTAATATTCTGAAAAAATATCGTACATATTTAGTTACGTATTCTACCTTTGTGAATTATTTGTCCTTTTTCAGTTAACACGATACTATTTCTATCTTCCTTAACTATTTCCTTACTTTAGGGTTTACTTAACTAAGTTCCTAATCTCCCATTTTTCTTAACAAATATTATTTGTCCTGTTAGATATGATTTTATTTCCTTCTTATTTTTATTATGGAATTCGATAGCCTTTCTTTGTTTCTCGGCTAATTTTTCTAAGTTGCTTTGTCTAGTTCTTTCTATGTCCTCAGGGGTAAATGTAACATTTCTATGAAAAAATAGGTCTACTGATCTTTTAAGTGTTGTGGAATGAACTGAATGATTATACGCAGATACTGCTCTTTCTAAAAGTTCTTCAAAATTTCTGTGTCCACCGTTTTCTTTTATGCAACGCATTATTTCGATTAATGTAGAGTGGAACCTTTCCACTTGTCCGTTAGCTTGGCTTTTGTATGGAGGAGTAGTGTAAACTTCTATACCTAATTCGTCTTTCATCATACATTTTAAAGAGGTTGAGTTTAAAGATGGCTCATTGTCGATAACTATTAATTTTGGTACTCCGAAGAAAAATATAATATCTCTTAAGGGTTTTCTGACGTCTTCTATTGCTCTGCTGTTTTTGTTATTGCGTATTTTGTAAATTTATCTAAAGCTGTCATGACTATTTTTCCCTCTGTTAAAAATATATCGATATGAACTGTGTGTCCTGGATATGTTGGTAATGGAGTTTCTGCAATTTTCGGTTGATTGGGATGTCTCTCGTACTTTTTTTCTTTACAAACGGTGCAGTTGGCTATTATTCGTTTTATTTTATTTAACATACCTGGAAAATATTTTGTTTCGAGAATTTGTGTTTTATTTTCAGTGGCATTCCTATGTGCTCTTATGTCCTTTTAATATGACGTTCTCCTGTTCTTGTTCGTTACTAATATCTTCAACTAATTTTTGGGTATATCGGCTTTTAATGTTACTAAAATGAATAGGATAGATATTTTGCATCATACCCATTATCCTTTCTTCTGTATGAATTCCATTTATAACAGATGGGTTAAGATATCGTTTCATGTAAGAAATCAATAACTGTTTGTTGTACTCTGGTTCTGTAATTATATGCCTATGAACTGTTGGAAAAATTATTTTAAATTGATATGAAGATATTTCATCAATCTTGTAAAAAAATTTGGTTTTTGAAAACATTAATTGGAACTTCTGTACAAGGGATTAAATTATGACTTGAGCTTTCATCGCTATGAATCGTAGGTGTGAGTGAATTTATTTGTATTGGTATCCTTGAAAGGGCGTCTGCAACTACATTTGTTTTACCAGGTTTATAAGTTAGTTCGTAGTTATATTCTTCTAAAATGGCTTTCCATCGCTTCATTTTACTATTAGTATTCTTTTGGCTTAAGGCATAGGTAAGAGGTTGATGATCGGTGACAATTTTAACTTTTTTTGAATCGTAAAGGTAATTTCTAAGTGAATTAAGTGACCATATTATACCAAGCATTTCTTTCTCATTGGTAGCATAATGCTCTTCGGCTTAGCTTAAAGTTGTCGATATGAAAGTAATTGGTCTACCGTCTTGCGATAGCACGGCACCTAATGCGAAATCTGAGGCGTCGGTCGTTAGTTAAAAATCTTTATTCTTTGACAGTTTGTGGAAATTGAAATTTAGCTACCGCTTCTACTTTTTCGGGGTTTGTTTTTATCCCATTTGAACTGATTACATATCTTAAAAATTCTACTTCCTCTTTAGCAAATGAACATTTGTCTAATTGGATCTTCATATTTGCATTTTCTAAGGTTTGGAATACTAACTCTATATTTTTAATATGTTCTTCTTCATGTTTGCCAAATATAATTACATTGTCAATGTAAACGTAGCATCTTACTCCTATATGTTGTCGTAGGATATTGTCTAGTGCTCTTTGGAATGTGGCTGGAGCATTTTTTAGACCGAAAGGTAGGCGGAGGAATTCATATTTTCCGTTGTTTATGGAAAATGCGGTTTTTTCAATGTCTGACTCGCGAAGTGGAATCTGATGGAACCCACTTTTTAAGTCAATAACAGTAAATAATTTATTGTTTCCCAGATTTGCAAGGACTTCGTTAATTTCTAGTATAGGATATTTATCAGGGATCGTTACTGAATTAAGTTTACGATAATCTACGACCATTCGATACTTTTTTTCGCCAGAGGCATCTGACTTTTTGTTAACTATCCATATTGGGGAGTTATACGGAGCTTTCGATCTCCTTATTATTCCGTTATCTAGGAGTTCTTCGATTTAGCGTTCGATTTCGGATACGGGTATGGCTTGGAGTAAACAGGGGTTTCGGTTGTTGTCCTGATTTCACCTTTTACGAGAGTGGTGTAGGTGAGTTTTTCATCAGGATCAGAAAAAAGGTTTGGGCATTTATTAATAATATTATTAATTTTGTTTCGTTGTTGTAAAGAGAGATGTGGATTATTGATTGCCACATTATTCACTTCGTGTGAAATTCTTTGTTTTAACATTATATTTATACTTTGACAAATCGTTATTAAATTTTTATCGGTATGAATAAATGCTTTTAATTCTTTAAGTGTGTCGTTGCCTACTATGCCATGGAACGACCTTAAAGTTGGTAATATGAAAAATTTTATTTTCCCTACTGTTGGTTCAAAAATGTCGACAAAGGTGTGGTGGGTAATTTCGATTGTTCCGGCAACTGATTGTACTGTAAAGCGCTTTTCGTTCAGAATTGGATTCCTAATTCTAGTGGATTGAATGTAGTTCTTATTAGATCCGGAATCAATAAGAAAATCTATTGTGTCTCCGCGCCTTCTTCTAAATTCGTAATAAGGCAGCGAAGACGGCGCTAATCTAAAAAATTAATAGTATCAGGCTCATTTTTACCTGCATTATCATAATTGCTATGGGAATTGTCATCGTATATCCCGTTCGGATCTAATTCGACTGCGTTAGTAAAAAAAATTCTTTGTATTTTGCTTGGAGGGTGAATCAGTTGTGCGGAAATAGGACGTTTCGGTGGTCGATTGTCCTGGAATGTATTGGGCCTATTCTGATAATTAATTTGTCTTGTTCGTATTGATTGGTCTACTTCCATTGGGGTCGGTGGTTTAGGTGGTAGGTTCGGTCTGTTATTAAAAGAAGTATTTTCTCTAGTAATAGGGGGGTAATTGTTGAACCTCGGCATGAATCCTTGATTATTTTGCATATAGCTGGGAGAGTGTTGGGGATATCGGTTTGATTGACGACCGAATGCATGTTGGTTGAAATTTCGTCTGGGGGAGTGGGAATATGTTAATTCGGGGTAAAAAGCTCTATTGTTATTAAAATTATTAAAATTGTTATTTTGGGGAGGTCGTGGTGGTGGTTGAATATTGGCTTTGTGCGTATTATTCGCATGATTAATTCTATACGTCATGTTGTCAAGTTTTTGACTTAAATGTAGTGCTTGGGGCAAGTTGTCGGTTCTCTCTGAAGGTTCTCTGAGAAGACGAGGTAAATCGCCATTTAGTCCTCTAATAAATGTGTCAAGGGCTTTGTCCCTATATGAATTGGTTATGGTCCGTATGGACTCGTCGCCTAATTCGAGAAAATTTGTCTAATATAAGGGAGAGGTGTTGGTAAACTTTTTGATAGAAGGTCGGAATGTCATCGTGGCGTTGAACCAGAGTGGTCATCTGGTATTCGAGGGTACCTATGTTCCTTTTATCCGAATAATGCATCATAAGGCATTTTCGAATTTGACTCCAAACAAGTGGAGTATTGTACGATTCCAATGCAGTGTCGGCATCGAAAATTATTTTATGCCTGATCGTATGGAGAATCGCGAAGTACTTAGGGGTATTCTTGACTCCCTCATAAGCTTTAAAAATTCTGTCTACACTTTTCCTCCGGGAGTTAAATTCTCCTGGTCATCCTGAAAATTCTCTAAGGCATTTAACCATGTCCGGAATCTTATCTAATTCGTTTATGTTGTTCGCGTTCAGTGTCACGCTGTGGTCGGGTTCAGTAAAGTCAGTTATAGTCTACGTACTCATTCGTTCGAGTACTTCTCGAACCTATGTCGTTATTAAAGTTGGGGTGGGAGGTTTTATAGAATGGGAGGGTTTAAAGGATGGGTGGAAGGATTTGAAGGATGGGTGGTTTGCCCATAATCTAACCTCATTTGGTTTAGTTGTTCAATTAATTCTTCAGCTGTGTCTGGCATTATATCAATCTTTTTCTTTTTAAGTCAATTAATTAAATTTATTTTCCTTTTCAATAGCACTCGATCTCTTTCCTTTTGTCTTTATGTCAATTAAATTTATTTTCCTTTTCAATAGCACTCGATTTCTTTCCTTTTATTTCTATGTCAAATAATTGAATTTATTTTTCTTTGTAATAGCACTTTTTTCAGTAGTATTAGAATTTTTTTTTTTTGAAGCTAACATTAATTTAGGACTTTTTTCCTCTCTTTTTTATATCAAATAGTTAAATTCCTTTACTTTAAGATTCTTTTCTTTTAGTTTAAGACCTTTTTTTGATTCTATCTCTTTTCGGGTTGAACAATTTAATTTCGTATTCTTTGTAGTATCAATATTCCTTATAATAATCTTAAAATAATTTATGAAAACTTACACTAATGGTTTCCAGCTTTCCATAGGATGTCCTTATACGTTCCGCGGTTGTCCTTATCTCTACTGGTACTAAGGTCCCTCCACGTTTCCAAATCCCACGTGTTACGATGTAGCCGCTCGTCTGCACAGTATTTTTTTTTTTCACTTTCAACGTAGCTTTTTTTTTTCACAATCACTACCGCTCGCCACTCGCGTAGCCTTACTTTTTGATTTTCAGACTATTACTACTTACGCGCTCTGGTCCCTGCTCAGGCGCCAGTTAAAAAACGTTTTGTTAGTTTTAATAAAAAAAATGTTTTCTGGGAGCGATGCTCCTTTATTGAATTCCGCTTAAGAATTAAAGTTTATTAATTAATTATATTTAACTCTAGACTTATTTTTGCCGCTGCAACGGGTATGGAGCTGCTGACGCTGCGCTTCCCACAGGTTGCCACTACACGTGTCGCACTCTCAGCTATTTAGTGGTATCATATTATATTACTTTGTATTATATGATATTAATGCATCATATGATACTTTTTGAATGTATGGGGTGCTAACATTTATATATATATATATATTATTTTTTTTTTTTTGTACTTAGGTGCCTTTCGGAAAGGCTCGAAGGACTACTTGTTAACGTGTGACACTAGTATACTTACTCGATATAGGATACTTATGCCAAATCAAAAGCACTTTCTATCGCACACTCTATATTCAATATTTATTAAGTTTATTTAACCAACTGAATATATGTATTTTTTTTGATTAGGATAACAATTTTATTTTTTTTTTAATATTGGTTTCCATACACTGACACTGCGGCGAAATCCGGGACTCACGTCATTACGTCACTTTGGCGGGAAGTTACAAAAAAAAAGTGCGAAGGTTGCGGTTTTAGAAAAATTAATAGTTGCGGTCGAACGTCTTGCCTTTTGATAGTTTGGGTGGTGAATATTAGATTATTCCGAGTCGTCTCGTTGCTGATCGTGTGGTTGTTGTGTTGTAGTGTTGTAATAATGAGCGGTGTTTGATGCATGGTGTGCTGTGAACTGTTGTATGATGAGGTGTTGTGACGTGATGTGATGTGGCATGGGATGTTGCAGAACGCTCATAACTCATGTGAACTCGGGTCTTTTCCAAGATTTGACAAATAAGGAATATTTGGTCGGTCGTTGATTTGCCAGGTCTAAGGCCACACTGATAAGGTCGATATGCGATGTTGAGGAAACTTATCCCACGGCAGTTGGCGCAGATTGTGAGGTCTCCCTTATTGTGGATTGGGCAGGGCACGTTTAGATTCCATTCGTTGGACATGCCTCGTTTGAATGGCTTGGCCGGCAATCTATCGGCCCCCGCCGCTTTGTTGTTCTTCAGACGAGTAATTGCTATTCGAACTACTTCGTTGTTGGGCTATGGAACGTCTGCTCCATCGCCATTAATTTGGGAATCGGGTTCGCCTACTCATGGCGTTGTACTTTCACTGCCATTCAGCAGGATGGAGAAGTGTCCCTCCATAATTTTATTATGGGCATTGATCACTTGAAACCTTCTGTTAGCCGCCGCATATTTTCGTAGAATTTTCAAGCGTTAAGCTGTCCCTGTCGGCCAGCTTGTCAAGCTCCATGCTTACGCATTTCGGCCTCTACATTTTTCTGTCTGTAAATGCGTCTCGCTTCCCTCTTCAACTCTCCGTATCTATCCTATCCAGCACGTGTTGTGGTCGATCGTAACTTTGCGAGATAGCCAATCTGTTTTCTCTCCGCTACGACACGGCACTCCTCGTCGTACCAGCTGTTGCATTTTCCGAAAACCAATGGTTTCGGTTGCAGCTGTGTGTGACGATGGAGCAGACGTTCCATTGCCCAACCATGAAGAAGCTCGAATAGCAACTACCCGTCTGAAGAACAACAAAGCGGCGGGGCCGATGGATTACCGGCCGAGCTATTCAAACACGGCGGCGAAGAACTGATAAGGAGCATGCATCAGCTTCTTTGTAAAATATGGTCGGACGAAAGCATGCCCAGCGATTGGAATTTAAGTGTGCTCTACCCAATCCATATAAAAGAAGACCCCACAATCTGCGCCAACTACCGTGGGATAAGCCTCCTCAACATCGCATATAAGGTTCTATCGAGCGTATTGTGTGAAAGATTAAAGCCCACCGTCAACAAACTGATTGGACCTTATCAGTGTGGCTTTAGACCTGGCAAATCAACAACCGACCAGATATTCACCATGCGCCAAATCTTGGAAAAGACCCGTGAAAGGAGAATCGACACACACCACCTCTTCGTCGATTTCAAAGCTGCTTTCGACAGCACGAAAAGGAGCTGCCTTTAAGTAGCGATGTCTGAATTTGGTATCCCCGCAAAACTAAAACGACTGTGTAAACTGACGTTGAGCAACACGAAAAGCTCAGTCAAGATCGGGAAGAACCTTTTCGAGCCGTTCGATACCAAACGAGGTTTTAGACAAGGCGACTCCCTATCGTGCGGCTTCTTCAATCTGCTGCTGGAGAAAATTATTCGAACTGTAGAACTTAATCGAGCAGGTACCATCTTCTATAAGCGTGTACAGCTGCTGGCGCATGCCGATGATACTGATATCATCTGCCTCAACACCCAAGCACAGAAAATGGGTCTGGCAGTGAACGAGGGCAAGACGAAATATCTCCTGTCATCAAACAAACAGTCGTCGCACTCGCGACTTGGCTCTCACGCCACTGTTGACAGTCATAACTTTGAAGTTGAAGATTATTTCGTCTATTTAGGAACCAGTATTAACACCACCAACAATGTCAGCCTGGAAATCCAACCCAGGATTGCTCTTGCCAACAGGTGCTACTTCACTCATAATTCCCGTCCTGCTATTGGGTGCAGAGGCCTGGACGATGACAACAACTGATGAGTCGACGTTGCGAGTTTTCGAGAGAAAAGTTCTGCGATAGATTTATGGTCCTTTGCGCGTTGGCCACGGCGAATACCGCATTCGATGGAACGATGGGCTGTATGAGATATACGATGACATTGACATAGTTCAGCGAATTAAAAGACAGCGGCTACGCTGGCTAGGTCATGTTGTCCGAATGGACGAAAACACTCCAGCTCTGAAAGTAATCGACGCAGTACCCGCTGAGGGAAGCAGAGGAAGAGGAAGACCTCCACCCCGTTGGAAGGACCAAGTGGAGAAGGACCTGGCTTCGCTTGGAATATTCATTTGGCGCCACGTAGCGAAAAGAGGGAACGACTGGCGCGCTGTTGTTAACTCGGCTATAATCGCGTAAGCGGTGTCTACGCCAATAAAGAAGAAGAAGACCTACTCGTCTCAGTCCTTGTCCCGTCCATCGCATTTCTTGGACAGCGGTGATGTCAGCCTTTCACAATTAAGGCACCGGACATTCCAAGTGCATGCCCTCGATTTGTAGTTCTTTTTTCGTTTGCCATGGTCGTAATCAAATGGAGGGTCCCTCATTTGAGGCTGTTTACGCTTTTTCACTGGTAGAATTTTTTACGTGGCGGATCCCAAACCCAGCGCACCTGTGGAGGGGATGTTTCGCCTTCTCACTTTAGCTCGCCTTCATACGGATGCTTTTAGGCCACCTAGAAGATACTTGGTCAAAGACCGGAAGTCGTGAGCTGCTTGAAGCTTATGTAAAATAATTGTTTCTGGCCACTCCCAAGTGAATGGCGATCAGAGAACTTTCCTCACTTACGTGAACTTCTACACATGACGCCATCCTACAAATACTATACATAATTACTAATACTATATTATTAGATACACTCCAGTTGGCACTCACCCTAGTAAGATATGCACGTTCCGTCACCAACTTGTATATGTAGGTGCAGTGGCGTAGCTACCTAGGGGCTAGGCGGAGCAGTGTCCCGGGGCCCTCAAGTTCAGGGCCCCTCGAATCTTTACCAGAAATCTCGATCGAACTGAACTTGTGGAAATTTCTCCCATTTTCAAAATAAATATGACAGGTTGTGAAGGAGTGAAATTCAAAAATTATGCCCAGGGAATTCCCCTTAATGCTTTCTGTAGGTTGGAGTGTTGTCAATTTGACGGATAGCGATATGTGCCTTTATTTTATTCGTGGGTATGTGTGTTTTTGTAAACTCGAGTTAAGATTTTTTTCGGGAACGGTTAAAAAACTAATGCTGTCCCAGGAGTAAGTAAACTAATGCCAATAACTACTTTTTTTTACTGGTCAATATAGTGGTTCAATTTCATTTGTATTTGCTTATCATATAAATGCCCGTTAAGTCAATAAATCGTGTCAAATCTATAGATTTCAGCTCCAACTCATTGTATAACGCGAAATATCGTGAAAAAGCGCAAGTCACCTACGGTAGGTACATTAATTCAGGGCTGCAATAAAACTTCGTTATTTTGATATTATCAAAGCATTATCAGAAATAGTTCTAAGGAATCCTAATAAAGATGAGCGTAGTGAAGCAGAGAGTATTAAAACAAATTCTAAATTTCGAGTTCGTGTTGCTTCGCAAATTCATGCACAGTGTATTAAACAACATCAATATTGCAGTCAAAACTTTACAAAAATGCGATCTTCAATTTGGGCGAGGCAAATAAAGTTTTAGCAGTGGCTAAAGCAAAGTTGCAAATTTATAAAAATGATTTTGAATTATTCAAGTGCAAAGCCAGTGATACTGCAAGAAAATATGTTATTGATACCCATTTTCAAGAAAAAATACAAAGAAAAGTTAAAACACATTTTGATAAATTAGCAGCTTATTACCGATTTCCAAATAGATAAAAAATATTTATTTGATTTTCTAACACCAACATTTTTATTACAATTAAGGCAATTTCATTCAGAAATATTCAGATATAATAGGGCCTAATATTTTACTTCAATTTATTAATATTTACCACCTAGTTTTACTTCAACTAACTCAAGCATTATGTAAGGAAATATTGAACAAGATATAAAACGGAAGTTTTTACAGCTTCTGCAGCAACTGAAAGGTCATTTAGCAAATTAAAAATAAAAAAACTCTCCGTAGTTCCCCCCCGTGGATCCGCGCCTGGGTATACCCGACCTTTAATCTTCTCCATTTCATTTTATTAGCCAAACTTACACCAAGTATTAATTGTAATTTACGTTGTTACTGTTTACTTAAGTAGCTTAGTATTTTTAAAATATTTGTATATTTCATACTTTTATCAAAAGTTTACATAGTAGTGGGGCCCCATTTTTGGTTGCCTAGCTACACCACAGTGTAGGTGCTACCGCTTTCAACATAACTATATCCTTTGAATAAGTAAATGTCGAATGATCGTTTGGTACACAACTGTGGTTAATAATGCTTTGAAGTAGATAAAGTCCAGCACCCTCAATGTTGAGAAATTCTCCCGCGATTTTCAAGAATACATGTGTGTACATGTGAAATAATAATTTGAAATTTATAGCGGAATTCTGAAAGCAGTCTCTAGTCAATATTTGAGACATTTTGAGGTAAAGTCTCAATTTGTGACTTATTCACTAAACAGTCTCTAGCGTTAGTCCCAAAATATGGCTCAAAAGAAGGCAAAAAGTCCTTTGCCATCAAGAATGATAGAGAAATCTCAAGAATGATAGAGAAAGAGATTACGCAATGCGCATGTTTGTTTTCAGTCAGCCGTTCTTGCTGACGTCACGGTTGACTTATTATTCGCCCGCGCCTTTGAATGTGAATTCGAATTGTATTTTCGCGTGTAGTATTAATTGTGAAATTTTATAATATATTTTTTAAAATGATTTGCGCAGTGTTCGGATGCAATAATAACAATGTTAAAAATAGTGCTACGAAATGGAGATTTTTCCATTTTCCTAAGGATAAAACAGTACTAAAGCAGTGGATTCATTTTTGTACACTTCGCGCCAGAAGCCTTCGAAAGAAATTTGCAGTTTGAAATGGGTAATTATAGCATTTTGATTACAATAATTTTACTTTTATAACCAAACACTCTTGCAGATATAAGTTCGCGGAGTCTAACGAAGTTACTACCTAGCGCTTTTCTCACGTTAACCAGATTAATTCCTGCATAGGCTATTGAACGGCGGAAAAGGAATTACTTTTCTCTAACCGGTAATTATCAAAATATTAAACGTACATAGTATTATAAACCTAAAACTACAGAAAACATTCTTATTTAAAAATGTATTGATGTTAGCAAATGCAAATATGTACTTACATACAAACTAAGTTTTCGGATACTAACCACTGTTTCTTATCCTAATTGTAAATCTTAACTAACAATTTATTCCATTTATTTATACGCATGTATGTATGTTTATTATATTTTTGCATGTAATATTTTTCAACGTGTGTCAGTTGATCTAAATTCCATTGACCCAATTGAAAAAAATGATGACTTGGAGATTCTCAACAACGACGGACTTGAGAATTTGGCAGGGTACATCTGCCACAAATTTGGTAAAGACAACTCCGAAATTTGTGCCAATTCAGAAAATTGTTCGTCTTATACTTGGGTGGATCACCTATCTGAAGGAGTGGTACTGATTTGCATATATGTACAAAGAACGTCCAGAAGCACTTAGATTTAAGTAATTTTGTAAATTGTAGCACCAAAGTAAAATAATTGTTTTTCAGAGCTAGAATGTATTTTAGGATTCGTTCCTTAAATAAAAACTTAATTGCAAATATGTACAGCAAAAAAAGAAAACTAAATAAGACAATAAATTCATAGTTGGTCACAAAATATTCAATATTTTTATTTGCATAAATTATATACATTTATTAAAACAAACACAGCAAAGAGACAAAATTAAATAATACAACGAAAATACAATGAAATGAATATGTAGGTAAATGTTCACTACATTCACTTATTTTGATATCTTTTATTAATATTCACTTATATTGATGTTAACTTTTGATGATATTCATGTTTTTGTATGCCGGCAATTCAAAATTGATTCTTATTATATTTATTCAAAATTTGAACTCGTCATTGCGCAATCTTGTTTCTATCATTCTTGGAGAAATCTATCATTCTTGCTTTGCCATTTTGAATATACTGAATAGAGATTAACATTGATATTAATCGGTTGTCGTTCTTTTTTATTTTGTAAGCAACTCTAACAAGAAAAAGTTAAAACTAAATCAATTTTATATAAATTTCGTAAATACTATGAAACAAAGTCAACACATATTTGTATTTTTATTGGTAATTATGTTTTTTGACTACGTTCTAAAAAATTTAATATTTGTTACCGACATATTTATTTTCATTCAAGTGTAAATACACCTCTAAATAATGAAATGTAATCGATTTTTGTGACTGTCACTTAAAGAATAGAAAAATCGTCTCAAGTCACAAAAATTGTCTTTAATACTATATTCGGACCGACATTGAAAATATTTTGAAAACACATTTGTATGTTGTGGAATCTAAGTCGTATCCACAGTATATATATATATATATATATTTTTATTTTTTAATAAATTTAACTAAATAAATTACTATTCCTTGTATTTTAAGCTTACCTTCGTGTATACATACAATACACACAATCCACAAAAAAAAATTCAATAAAAATTTATTTTCAAACTATTCTGGCAATACCGCCCCAGTTCATTAACTGTGAGAGGGATACTTGCAAACTATACGAACAATACCTCTTCAGCTTATTAAGCTGTGAGAGGAATTGCTTCCAAAAAAGTAAGCAAAAAATAGCAAGAAGAAAATAGCAGAAAAGCAGAAAGAGAGCTTCAGCTTGGCGCTGAAAGCGCGTAGTTCTAGTTTTATTCGCCGCATCGGGTCATACTATACCTTTTTGGTACACGTGTTTGATTGATTGTCGTTTTTTTTAAGTCGTTCGTAAGTTATAGCGTCGCAAACATGGAGCAAAATAAAGAGAAAATGCGGCATATTTTACAGTACTACTACGATAAAGGCAAAAATGTATCTCAAGCCGCCAATAAAATTTGTGCAGTTTATGGACCCGATACAGTTTCCATTTCCACCGCACAACGATGATTTCAACGTTTTCGTTCTGGTGTAGAGGTGGTCGAAGATGCGCCACGCTCCGGAAGACCTGTCGTCGAAAATTGCGAGAAAATCGCGGAATTGGTCGTAAGAGACCGGCATAGTAGCAGCCGTAGCATAGGTCAAGAGCTGGGCATGAGTCATCAAAAACTCATTTCAATTTCAATAAAAAAAAAATTCAATAAAAACACCGCAAGACTTTTTTGACAACCCATTATATACATATCCGTGTAAATACATAATAATATATTCATTAGCGCTTTAGCGCATATTTCTAAATGCGAGTACACAACCGCGAATACATAGACGCGAATTATTTAGATTGTCGTTTATTTTCAAATGCTTGGGATAGGATACAACACAAATTAAGAATATACAGAAAGGATGCGGTGAACCAAAAACAACTTTGGGTAAACAAAGTAAATATTTTACATGCTAATTACCTTGTACATACATACATAAGTATATTGAAAGTCCAATTTGGCGAACAAGCATAATTGCACATACATATTTTATTTAACGCATACTATATGCACATAAAATCCACACGTATATACAAAGGATATTGACCTAGTTTCAGTGCGCGCTGAAACAAGGGCATACGAATAAATCCGTAAAAAACATTTTTCCGAAAAAAACAAGTGAATACAAACGAAAGCAATACAAGCGATAAACGCGTTATTAAATTCTTTGTCGAAAGTAACAGCTCTTATTTATTGAAAAGAGCTTCCGGTTACATACAGGGTGGGCCAAAAGAAACCAAGGGGTGTAAAAGTTTAACAACTTTTTCGTTTATTAATTTTTTTTATTGAAATTAAATGGAGAGCGGTATCGGTTTATGATTGAAAATTTTTTACGTCCTGCTCTTGAAAACAGACCTGGTATGTGGTTTCAGCAGGACGGAGCTACTGCTCATACTGCCCGAGACACAATGACACTTTTAAGTCAAATTTTTGGAGGGCGAATAATTTCCAGAAATTCGGAAATTATTTGGCCATCGCGATCGCCAGATTTGACAGCACCCCACTATTTTCTTTGGGGTTATTTGAAGGAGCGAGTTTATGTGAACAAGCCAGAGACAATCCTTGAACTCAAGGCAAACATTGGTGCAGAAAAAATGCTCTCAAAATAGACATCATCTTCATACTTAGTGTAAAAAAATTTCCCTTTTGTATTTTATATAATCTGAAAGAAAAAATAAAAAAAAATTAATAAACGAAAAAGTTATTAAACTTTTACACCCCTTGGTTTCTTTTGGCCCACCCTGTATATATTTTAATAATCCAATTTTGCGGAAATAATAACTCTTATTTATTAAAAAGAGTTTTCGGTGACAAATTTTTTCTATTATATTATTCTTTTATACATATATATTTTATTAATTCAAATTTTTTGAATGAGCACAGATTCAAAGGAATCTAAAGCAGAATTGTTAATTCCCAAAATTATTAATGATGACAAAAGTCCATGTACACCTGCAGAAGCTACACGCTCGAAGCAAGGTGCTACAAAGCAAAAAAGGGGGAAAGACATTTCGTATATTAAATTCATTTCTGAGAGTGACAGCTTAATTAAATACTGCACTCGATTTGCATCTTCACCGATTCAGGACAACTCTGAATCGGTACTAGAAATTAAAAATAAATCTATTGACAATTTTTGGACACGCCTCCAAGCTGCAATAGTAGAAACTGATGATTCAGATCTACCTGAAAATTTCAAATCCTCGGCTTACGCCAAATACGAAAATTGCTTAGACCGGTATGAAGATGCAAAAGCAATGATATCAGATCAATTAAAACTTATTAAGTCAATTTCACCTACTCCCCACAGTAGAGTAGAGTTACCACAATTGCAAGCCCAAGAGGCAAGTTCAGGCATTCATCTCAAAGTGCCAGCGTATGATACGGAAATATTTCATGGAGGTTATGAACAATGGCCGTCCTTCCGGGACATGTTTACAGCCGTGTACATAAACCATCCAAAATTATCACAAGCGCAAAACTTGTATCACTCCGTAAACTAAAGGACAAGCAGGCGTAATATTCAAGCAGTTCGCATTAAATGACGATAACTTCAATTTAGCTTGGGAAGCTCAAAGATCAAGATATGAAAATGAGAGAATATTAGTTGACAAGCAAGTAACTATACTTATGAACTTACCTAAAATTCAAAAAGAAACCAGTGAAGAATTCATCAAACTGCAATACACGGTATCGAATTGTTTGTCGGTTCTATCGACACAAAATATTCCCACACACAATTGGGATCCTATTCTGGTAAACATATAGTATGTACCGCCGCATTACCAGAAAAATCGTTACTTTTGTGGGAGCAGTCGCTCTCATCAAGAAGAAAATGCCCAACGTGGCAGCAGATGAAAGATTTCTTAACTACCCAATACGAAATTGCGGAAAGGGTAGACAAAAAAATAGTCAGAACTAAAAACGTTCAACACGACTTAAATCGAAGCTTCAATAGACCCCAAGCCGGAAGCAACAATCATTTAAACAGAAGTTTTTTTCAAACACAATCGTTCACATCTGAACAAAATAAATACAAAATAGGCTAAAACTGCCAACAAAACATGCCAACTATGAAATTACGGGCATGATTAGTACAAAACTCAAATAAAATCTGCCCCATTACCATAATTTCCCCCCAAGCGGATAAGCGCATTCAAGCAATTGCTATTGTCTTACCGCAACTAACAAACATGCTCCCAAGCTATCAAATAAATAGCAAGCATTGGGACAAAATTTCACACCTGACTCTAGCAGATCCCAACTGCAACACGCTAGCTCAAATAGACATCCTAATAGGCAGCGACCTAGTGCCGCAAATCATATTAGAAGGTGTTAAAAAATTTCGAAAACACTACTGGCGCAAAATACCATTTCGGATGGGTCCTAAGTGGACTAGTTGCGGAACCAGTCACAGCAATGACAACTCAAGTTAAGGAAATCTCAAACGAGTACCTCAATTCACAATTGAGAAAATTTTGGGAGTTAGAAGAACTCCCCCCCATTTCAATTACAACACCTGAAGATCAGTATTGTGAAGAGTTTTACAAAGCCACAACTACTCGATCAGATAATGGTCGGTATGTCGTACGACTACTACTAAAACAACAATTTCCAGACACACTTGCCTTAGGTCACTCTCGCACCTCTGCAATACAGCAGTTTCTAAGTATGGAAAAAAACCTACTTAGAAAAAGTGAGCTTAAACAAGATTATGATGGTGCCTTAGAAGAATACCTCCATTTAGATCACATGGAGGAAGTAAGCTCATGTGAAAAAATCATAAAAGGCAAATATTACTCATTCTACTTGCCACATCATGCAGTAGTAAAGTTGTCTTCAATGCCTCAAGAACCACTAGCTCGGGGAATTCCCTAAATGATATTCAATTTACGGGACCTACACTCCAACCAGATCTAATGCTCTTCATATTGAACGGCGTATATACAAATACGTATTCAAAAAATGTACCGACAAATACTCGTACATAAAGATGATCAAGATTTTCAGCGGATTATTTTCCGAAAATCTGCCAATAGTCCACTACGCGACTTTAAATTGAAAACAGTTACCTTTGGCGTAAACTGTGCCCCATACCTAGCCATTCGTAAACTACACGAACTGGCAGAAGACATAAAGCCAGAATTTCCACTGGCAACACAAGTCTTAAAAACGCAAACGTATGTAGACGATATCCTGTCAGGAAGCCACAGTCTTCCAAAAGCATACGAGACCTTATCATAGGTAATAAATGCCCTCAACACCGCAGGGTTTCCATTAAGAAAGATAACAGCTAATCACCCAAATATTTTAAAAAATATTCCAAAAGACAATTTGTTGGATACTAACTTCCTTATATTTGAAAAGGAGAGTACAACGAAAACACTAGGCATCCGATGGAATGCGATATAGGACCAGTTTTCATACACGACTGAGTCCATATCCGCATTATCCGTCATTACAAAACGCCTAATTCTCCCCTCTGTGGCAAAACTTTTTGACCCCGCAGGATGGCTTTCGCCAGTTATGATACAAGCGAAAATCCTGATCCAAGAATTATGGCTAGACGGAACCGACTGGGACGAACAAGTGAAACCTCTTCGCTTAGAAAAATGGTCCCAGTTCACTAATAATTTGAACGACATCTCGAAGATACAAATTCCACGGTGGGTAAACTATTCCCCCGAATACAAAGTGGAACTACACGGCTTCTGCGACACCTCTGAAAAGGCATATTGTGCCACTATATATGTGCGTACACAAAGCGATGTCACAACTACAAGCCACTTATTAGCGGCGAAAGCAAAAGTTGCGCCTCTAAAAACACTAAGTCTCCCACGACTTGAACTCTGTGGCGCTCTGCTACTAGAAAAGCTAGCTTCAATGGTGCAGACCCACTTAAATATGGCGAAATACAGATTATATTTATGGTCCGATTCCGAGATAGTTCTAGCCTGGTTAGAAAAACCACCACATGCGTGGAAAACTTATATTTCTAATCCTGCTGATATAGGTACAAGAGGATGCAAATCTCTGCATCTCGCCACCTCCACCCTCTGGTGGAACGGCCCCCGATGGTTAACAGAATCTCCCGATTCTTGGCCACAATCGCCCTTGCGCAACATACTTGCCCCATCCTTGAACGATTTTCATCGTTCTTCCGAGCCCTCCGCCACCCTATAATCATACCAGAGAGGTGTCCGTTTGCCACTTTATTTATTAGATATATCCACATACTAATGCTCCACGCCGAACATCGCTTAATGCAACATATGGTCCGCCAAGAGCTCTACATACCCCGACTGAAGCCCTAAATAAAGAAGTGCATTTTCATGTGCAAAATCTGCACCATGCATAAGCAGAAAATGCGATCGCAGATTATGGCAGCACTTCCATCTTAACGCTGCAATTTTGCTCTGCCTTTCACCACTACCGGTGTAGATTTTGCTGGGCCTTTTATGATAAAGGCATTCATGCTAAGTTCTCCTACCCTCATGAAAGGCTATGTGGCTGTTTTTCAAGAAGCTAGCTGGCAACTATAAATTCAATTATGAAGAATTCACGACACTCTTAACTAGAATTGAAGCCGTTCTTAACTCACAGTCCCTCGCTGCACTTTCGAAAGATCCCTCAGACTTTACTGCCCTCACGCCAGGGCATTTTCTTAAAGGAGCGCCCATTCTGGCCACACCTGAGCCAGGAGTGGAGTCGCTTTCCTTATTAAACCGCTGGGAAAGAATTAAGATTCTCCATCATAACTACAGTCGGCGATGGAAATATGATTATTTAATGGACCTCCACAGAAGGTACCGATGGAAAATCACAGAAAATGCGCCTAAGCTTGGAGATTGTGTCTTAATCAATGACGATTGCCTCCCCCCTACCGAATGGCGGCTTGGCCGCATAGAGAAGCTCTACTACGGCTCCGACGGTCATAATCGCGAGGTCGATCTCGATATACATATAATAATAAACTCACCCACTTTAAATAAATACCCACCAAAAACCCAACCACAAAAGAAAGGTCGATCCATATGACGACTCACTCCTGCCACATTACGTGGCACCACCGGCCATATGATTATATACACATATATATATGATAATTAAAAAAAACCTATTTCTTAACAGATCAATATGGAAGCCGAGATGCCCCCTATTCCAACGCCCACTGTACGTTCGGCCGTCACTGTTCCGCGCCCTAAAGCTACCCCAGTAGCAGCCCCGCGAACAACCATCGCTGCGGCGCCCCCCGAGAAGTTCCAACGGCTCCGCGAAGTGACCCGCAATCAGTGGCTCCGGAACAGCCACCGCTTCAATGCGCGCTATGTCGCCGACGACATCGGTTGCCACACTGTGGCATCTTCAAGCGGATGACGCCCTTGCAACGCACAGGCACACGGCCATTGCCTGAAATGCCTGGCGCCTACTCATCACACGCGCTAATGCACGACCGGGTACCAGTGCCAGGTGTGCATGCGGCATCATCACACGATGCTGCACCGCAGCGCCGGACCCGACGTCGAGCGTCATCATACCCCTCGCGGCCGTACTGCCAGCCGACGACTCCCGCGACCGCAAGCGCGAAAGCAAGCCATCCCTTCGGAGGAGTCCCGCTCCTGGCGCCATCATAATCATACCACCCCGCATCGAAGACGCCATTCTAGGCCGCAAGCCCGTCGTAAGACAGGCCTCATCAACGTTGTTGCAACACTGCAACAACTTCAGAAGCTACTAGGCTAAATACTCGCCTAGGGGGGCCAGGATGTATAAATGAGCATCCTCCCCCGGACATACACCACACTATCACACCACATCAACTCAACTTCACAACACTGACACGCACCTTCACCATACTCACTTCACAAGTCATCAGGGCTTACAGCCCACATTCCACGCTACACACCAACCAACCACATCACACCAGCGTACAAAAGGAAAAAAAGGAACCACAAGATCAGCAACTCACTTCGCTTTCGATCTTAGCAGCGACCACGCGTGTGCGAACAGTTGAACCGAGCAGCATCAGCGTTCCTTTTTCCCTAGTTTTCGTCAGCGAGCGGCATCAGCGTTTTTTCCCGAATTTTCGTCATCGAGCAGCATCATCGTTTTTTTTCCAAGTTTCGCCATTTCCATCCAGTTTCGGAATTATAAAAATTTAATTACTATAGTTATCTTTTTACATTTATAAAGTGAAATACATTGTTTACAAAGAAGGAAACCGCATTATATATATACACGCGTATACTCAATTCCAATTCTATTTTATTTTTCTTTCTAAAACAAAATCTTTTGGTGGTAAAGAAGGTGAGTTAGTGAAAAATACAGAATGTAAACAAATATCAAGCGACAATTTAGGGCCGGCAAAATATGTCTTCCAAAAACATCGATTAAACTAGAGAAGGCACCGATTATAATGAGTGGGATGTAAGTTTTCAAGTAGTTTTCAGCGAAAAATGTGTTTTCGTTTGACAGATTTTACATGGACGAAAACACAAGTTTTCGTGCGAAAATCAGATTTACCCACGAAAACATGTTTTCGTTGTCGGCCCGAACATAGTATAACTTAAAATCTCAAATTTAGAGACCTGTGACTGTATCACAGTACAGAATCGCTCCGTTAAATATTAACTAATTGTTGTTAACTTACATTTTCCCACTTTATTGTAAATTTCATCAATATATTCGTCAACTTTTGTCTTATCATCTATTATCGACATTGGTAAATCGTTCACTTTCACAATTAACATAATCAGGGGTGTTGTGGAATCTGATAGTTGTCGGAATCAGAATTGAAACCGATCAAAAAAAGCAGTAGGTGTCATGAATTCAGACATTATTGGTTTGATATTCGAAACAGAATTTGTATCGGTTTTGGGTGTCACGGAAACCAATTTTATCGGTTTTGCTGTCAGAAACAAAGCAAGAAGATATTCGCACACAGATTTGAAATGTAAGCTTCTTAAATTCATGTTATTTTATTGTTACGAATTAATTTATCTTTATTTCTATAGGACAAAACATAAGAATAAAACACGAAATGTCTTAATTGTTGAGTTTTGAAAAAAAAATGCGGATATTTAAGGAGGAGCCTGCTTTATAGGCTTAAAAAATCTATTTTTTTTTTTTGGGAGGGAAAGATATAATTGATTCAAGCGAAATTTCTAGGGTTTATAAAAAATTTTTGGGATACGAATTCTTTGATATTCTGCCTTAGGGAAGCAGTTGCCCGATGCATCTCGCATGTGCATT